>NC_092057.1:29510001-29527501 GCF_039877785.1 Chaetodon trifascialis | reverse complement strand
CGAGCCGTGGCAGAACCAGTTCAACCAGCGTTATGAACTGATGTTTATCAAGAGTTGTGATTAAGTTCTTTCAACAGTCAATATAAAAATGTATTACAAAGCTTTTCCCACAAATCTGTCCCTATTCCACCTGTATCTGTGTACAGTATGTGAACGCATCTTAGACTGAATCTGTGATATGTACTGCTGTCTGTGTGTATGCTGTACTGTGTCAGTATGACTCACATGACAAAGGTTGGTTTGGAAAAGTGTGATATAGAATAACTGTAAGTCAATGAGTTTATTTAGGTGTGTGCGTGTCTTATTATGTCCCATTAAGCTGTGTACATTAGGGGCTGAAGTGCCTGTGGGTGTATGTTTGTATCCATGTATCCATTACTTTTTGACAGAGAACAAGCCAGAACTAAAGGTATGTTCATGTAATTTATTTCATTGTTTTTCTGTGTGTGTGTGTGTGTGTGTGTGTGTGTGTGTGTGTGTGTGGGGACTGGACCAAATTGGATGTGTGCTGGTTTTGACAAGACAATACTCAGTCCAAGTCAACACAAATAGAAGAGAGAATCCACATTCACACACACAAACTCCTTTCTTGGAGTGTCTGTTTTCATGCCAAGCCATTTGTCACTGATCTGTGTTCCTCCTCCACTCTTTTCTATCTCACCTATATTTCTGCATCATCTCTGTCACTCGTCTTGCTGTCTTTACTTTTTAGCTGCCTCCCTTCCTCTCTACAGAAAAATAGGAGACTACCCTCAGCAGAAAAACTCATCACTTTACATTTTGCTAGTGAGTGACCTCTTCTGGAAGTGTAAATTACGACTCCATGCTCTCTGGCAATTTAGGAAGTGGAACTGAGATCTGAAATCTGAATGTGGGTTAGCCACTCGAACAGCAACGACTTTGTACCTCCTCACAAGTTGAAGAGTGAGATCCTCAGGCAACATTCTCCTGACTGTTTCAAACTCCTGGCTAACTTTGAAAGGTGAACATGTTTTTTTTATATTTTATTTTTGCCATCAGGGTAGTGGAGCTGTAGAACAGTACACAGCCTATGAAACTAAGCCTAGCTAAAGCACTATCATCCTTTAAATCACTCCACAGAATTATGTTTACAGGTACATGTTCTGCATAATCTTATTCACCGTAAGTCTTAGGCTACTAGTTGTTTTAAAAGCTATGTATCATATCTTTTATGCCTGTTCCTAGGGGCTCACATCTCTAACACTGTTATCTTAATTATGTTCTGCTCTGTAATTGCTTTTTTGTTTTCATTTAATGCCGATCCTGCACTTCGTTATCCCCTGTTAATGATTCTGTAAATCCCTTTATTAATTTTATTAAGCTTGGTG
This sequence comes from Chaetodon trifascialis, assembly GCF_039877785.1. Classification (NCBI taxonomy): domain Eukaryota; kingdom Metazoa; phylum Chordata; class Actinopteri; order Chaetodontiformes; family Chaetodontidae; genus Chaetodon; species Chaetodon trifascialis. The sequence goes on along the minus strand of NC_092057.1, from coordinate 29,526,152 downwards.
TGACGCAGCTTTTACAAATGCTATTAAAATAAAGTTTAATATCTTTATAGATTCTGTAAAAGAAATAAATCAAATGGATGGAAAACCTTAACACTGACAGATCATTACAACACATGACATTAAACATGACACACACCTAAAGAGCAGTCAGTCCCAGCCCAGTTCTGGTCACAGGTACAAGTGCTGGTCTCTGCGTTGTAGGTGCCGTGACCTGAACACTGGTCTGGGCACATGGCCTTGGCAATCTCACAGCTGGCTCCGCCCCAGCCTGGCTGACAGTGACACTCGCCATGAATACACACCCCATGGGCCGAACAACTGGGGTCTATGCAGTCCACTGGAGACAGAGATAAGGAGAGGGAGTTAGCAATATAGTACATACATGTGCTTTAAGCTCAGTGTTTGTTTGGTTTGCTTGTCTGTCAGGTTGAGTCTGGTTTTCACAACCCCTATATGTAGATGTTTCCAGAAAAGCTGACACTTGCTGACTGGATGGGGAGAGCTGAAGCAGAGACTGCAGGACAAAGTCAAACACCTAGTAACCAAAACAGTGGAGCGTCAAACCAGAACTAAAACATCAGTGAACAATGCACTTTGAGCAACATGTTGCTAAATGTATTTTAGATTTTATATCTTGCCTCACATATGCATGGCTTTAATTATTTGTTCCTAGATTCCTCTCACAGACAGATTTCATTTGTGTAAAAAGCCAGGTTGAGGATAAACACAGGACTGTGCGGTCAGGAGATAAATGGATGTGACTGTTTTATCACAGTGTTTGAGTGCTGATTGATTTTATCTGAATAAAAGGAACATTAGGATTGTATAATAAGAATCATCATAAGAAAAAAAGGCATATTTTCAGATAACTACATTCGACAACAATACTACACGGCTTAAAGCTATCTTAAACATGTGAAAGCAGCTACTGTCAAACAAAGGAACTCAGTGTTCTGCTGCTGAGGGTCAGGATAAGCACTCTTGAACCCCATTCTTTTTTGTCGGCCGCTCATCAACCTAGGCTCGTCTTCCCTCCTCCACATGCAGGTTAACTCTTTCAGTGCTTCTCTTCCCAACAATTTGGCTGTGATACTTTCATAGAAATCAGACATGGCGTTTTTGAGGTAATTTGCAGGTTGTTCAGGGCAAATTCTCTCTAACTTTCACCTGTCTCCCTCATAAATTCACTTACAAAGGATTAATGTGACTGAAGACTGAACTAATCGGAAAAATCTGGTTACTGTTGCCTGTGATATGCATTTGAAAGTGTGTATGAGTGTGCATGTATACACAGCACTGGACACCTTAATGTCTGCATTTGTACATACTTGGATGATGTGAATGTGTGGACCTGTATAGAAATGAGAGTGAACCTCTCTAGATTGTAGCATGTCTGTGTAGGCACTGTATGTGTGTATGTGTGTGTGTGTGTGTGTGTGTGTGTGTGTGTGTGTGTGTGTGTGTGTGTGTGTGTATCAAGTGGCAACCTCCTGGACCCATATTCACAAAGCTTCTTAGAGTCCTCTAAGAGAGCTCCTAACCTAGCCTTAAAATTCCTAGCAAGGAATCTTAGCTTAGCAACACTGAGCAAGGAGGGTACAGAAACTTTTATCTTAGTGAGGAGGTATGGTTGACCCCATTGCTAGGTATGACGCAGTCTTCTAAAAGCTGTGATTGGTTGTTACAAAAAGGGAAAAAGACCAAAAAATGAAAAAATGCGCTCTGCGCTCCTAGTAATGAATGGACAGTAAAATCAATGGATGATTGTGTCATGTCATGATTATGAAACTCAGCAAAATTAAATGAATAGTAACACAGCTTCAAAATGTTTGAACGTACCTCATTCACACACCGATTATATTGATTTGCTTATTGTTGTGTTTACTGTCCATGCTGGTAATTTTACTACTTAATGTATTTGATATGAATGGTGGACGCAGACTCAGCTGTCAGCAATTCCTGTGATTGCTGTGATTCCTGTGATTCCTTATAAAAAGCGGTTTGATTTGGCAGAATGACCAAAACAACGAATGAAATGGATAAAAAAGAGAACAAGAAAGACAAAATGGACACAAGCTTAGCAGTGCCTGCTGTTGGCACAGCTCTTGGATGGAAATAAAACTGTATTAAGACGGAAATTGGGTCCCGGGATCACAGCCTAAGGGAAGAGGCAGACTTGAGAGCGCATTGCCCAGCAGTGCGTCGTTCCCTCTCCTTTTACGCAGGAGCGACGAGTGTTGTCTGAATGGCCATTTGAGGCTGACTCCAAAAGCGAGTCAGTCCCTATAAACCTTCATATCAAAATGCCAAAAGTAACAGCAGAAATAAACATGTTTACAGCTGGGCACAAAAAACGGTAATATCCCACTTCATGACAGCTGTACAGGGGTGAATTTAGATTTAACTAACTTGTTTAAATCCTACTAAATCTTAAAGTTATGCAAATTGCATTGCCGCTCTGAGTGGATTAGCCGGGAGTCAGGCACTGCCAAGATGGCGAGCCACTGTGACAGAGCTTCACAGTGGCCTGGGTGATGAGGTCACAGAGACAAATAGCAGATTAGTATTGATCAATTCAGATTAAATGTACAGCCTGCAGCCAGTTAAGATAATTCAGCCAACTACCTGTCAGCAGTTGGACTGTAACCATGTATGTGTTTTTATGTGACAGACAGATTACAGTACATTATAGCCTCTTAATGAGGAGCAGTTACACTATCCTAACCTGTCAACAGCCTCTTCTTAACCTATTTCATGACTAAATTGTAATGAGAATGTAAATGGAAAAAATACTGACAACGAAAATGACCTGCACACCTCTGTTCATTGTCCTGAGTAAAGAAGAGCTGAAATAAAGGCTCTGTTCTGATGGACCAGACTAGCCATTTCAAAGCATTAGTTGTTGTAAATGCTTTGAAAAGAAACCGTAAGACTTATCATTCCATAGTATCTGCCAAGGTCAGCATCAGTTATGTATGTTGATTGATTCAATTACATGTACGTGTTTATTCACTTCCACGTCTAAATTTAATGTTAGAGTATCTTAAAGTTCTTTGTGGATAAAGCGTTATTGGTGAATATCTTGTCTTGCTCAATTGATATATTGTTACATCTAATGGAGCTGGACTTATGGTAAAAAAACTACTCCTTCCAAAAGATCATTTAGAATTCTTAGAACTCATAAACACACACTAACAATTAACATCATTTGATATTAACTAAGATCGGTATTAACGGTATTAACTAAGATCCATATGAAGCAAATAAATATGATATGTTAAAACATAACATACCTGGAAGGCTGAATAATATCATTCTAATGATAGAATTTAAATATTTTTATAAGTGCTGATTTATTAGTTCTACTGAGTGAAAGATAATGCTGAATTTAGCAGAAGACCTCAGTAATATATGAAAAGTCAGTGTCAGGTAATAAACATTATAATAAAGTACTGGCAGGCACTGACATTTCCTGTAATTCATCAAACAGCACAGTGACAGAAGGTCCATTCACAGGCCAATAATTTGATTACTATAACATTACGACAATTGAATCATAATTTCATATAATTATGATTTGATTACTGGAACATCTCATCAACATCAGTGTCAGTGTAGGATGACAAGGTTTTGCACAGCCGAATATGCAAAGGCTGTAAAGTATTGTTGTGTCGTAGATATATGGACAGAATGCATACGACCAGGTAAATTAAAAATTAGACTGGAATTAAAGCTAAAAATTCTAGTCAAGATTAACACTGAAGGAGGGTTGAATCAAAGACAGATTGGTTGTAGATACTACACAATACCATGTCTCATTGCCATGTCATTTTTTTTCTTGTTCGACAGAACCACAACATTTTACATAAACCTAGAGAACTAACACATTTTGGCACAAGACCTACAAAAGCTTACCTTCCTCACAATTATCGCCCTTATACCCGGTATTGCAGATGCAGGCGCCCATAATGCAGATGCCGTGTCCTCCACAGTGGATATCAATGCACTGGTTAGCTGGCACGTCACACTCAGTGCCTTTCCACCCGCTGTAGCACTGGCAGCGGCCACGGGAATACTGGCCATTACCACTGCACAGCACTGGACAGGCAGCTGGACCAGACACATGCAGGAAGATGGATCACTAAGACAAACATGCTTTATAGAGCGATTATGTCAGACACCCCAAAGTCCTCCTCTAGCTCCTAAATTTTCACTTTGTCCACAGTGGCTGGACTGTACAAAAAACAAATCAGTCATAAAAAAGGCAACTTTTCGGGCACATGATACATTTAACAAAGGCCTATGTCCATCTTCAAGAATAACAAATAGCTCAATCATGGTCTGGATGCAGTCTTTTGTCACTGTAACTTAAAACTTTCAGTTGTGCTGGGGTCAGTCCTAGACTTCTTAGTTGCTACATCAAAGATCTGAATGACAAGTGGAATAAGACAAGGAGAGGAAGTTTGTTGGGAGTTGGCACTAATCTACCAGGACTGAGATCACTCATCACTGCCACACACTGTTGATTGATGGTATCAAAACAGCATTTGGTTGTGCAAAATTGCTGAACACACACAGACAAGAAGAGGAAGAGCAAAAAGAAGAGGTAGGTGAAGAGGGACAGAGACAGAGACTGAACAGTAAAACAGCTCAGACTGTAAGTATGCAGGTCACACTCAGTGCTTCGATAACAACCTCCCAACATGTACTGCCTCTCTATTAGTTGCAGAGCGTTTGTGTGTGTCTCTGCTTACCTCGAGAGCAGTCAGGCCCCAGAAATCCTGGGAAACAATGGCATAATCCTGAGAGACAATCTCCGTTTCCGTGACAATTCTGAGGACACTCCATAATCGACTCTGATTGAGAGTGAGAGGGAGAGAAAGAGAGAGATTTCCATAAACAATTTATATCATGTTAGCTATATTTACATACACTATCCCCTCTGTTAACAGTGCAGATGATGTCCCAGCAGTGCTACTGTTATTTAAAGGTCTCCAAATCCCTCATCATTCTATAACATTTAAGCTGCAGCCACAGTCTGGACCTGATGAGACAGTGGCCTCCTGACCTACCCTGTCCTCTATTTTGTGTTCTTTGCTGATGTATACGGCTAGTTTAGCTTCTCCTCAGAGAAAGATTTTAACATTTTGGCTGTGCAAGCCTTTATTTTCTACCTAGCAAAGCACAGCTATCAGACGGCTGTCAGTGTGTCTGCTGTCAGACACACACTCGACACGACATGTCTTTACTCCTGTGTCTATGTGAAGCAGGCTTCCATCCATACACTATCTCCACCAATAGGCCAGGCTGATGTCTAGCACCATCTGACCATGCCGCAGCACCAAACCGCTCGGCAGCTGCTGTGTGTGACCATGCTGCTCAAAAGTAGCACGCAGCTTCTCAGCAGTTGCTTCACCCAGGCCAGGCGAAAACAGTGTTCTGGTTTAACTGGTGGAAAGAGGGAGACACACTGGTTAACGCTTCACACTAGCGGAACCTGAATGTGACTGAATTGGGGTACATTGTAGCCATTGCATGTGTTGCATTAAATCCTTAATGCAGTGAAAACACCAGCTGTGGTGTAAACGGATTAACTGGAGTTTGAATTAACTGACGATATTCCCCTGTGGAAGGCTGTTGATGACTGCTCAGAACACTGCAAATATCAATAAACTGTCCAAATGTTCATGTTGTGTAATTGTATCATGACTGTTTTGAATGTGCTCATATTCTTTAAGCCTGAAAGTGAAAGGTCTGAGGTAAATGTTTATACCCAGCTCAAATGTAGCGTACAGATTGCTGTTAGGCGTGCAAACTGCACTGCACCCAGATTAACTTGTGACATGACATCTGTATCTACCATTGATTATATTAAAGACTACAGACCTTTATCTCTCTTACCACAGTATCCTACAGTGTTCAGCACACACTTTCATCCACATTAGACACGACTGTCAACTCTAATTTTGCTAATGGGGGCAGAAGTTGGATAATTGTTATATAGCACAATTCAGTCACATTCATGTGTGATGATTGTGAAGCATTTCCCAATGTGACTCATCTCCATCCTTGATGTCTCTGTGGCATACTTGGGAAGACAGCAGCCTAAACCATCAGTCAGAGGTTCAACTTCTGTTGTTTTTGTGTGATCACACAGCGAATGATATTTTCATAGTGATGAGGTCCAAAGTTTTCATGTATTTTTGTCGTCACCAAAATTAATGTGCACACCCACAGTCACCATCTTCCCTGGTCAGTCTTCTCTCTCCAGCCCGCTCTCAAAACAAACCCCACTATGCCGCCACGGAAACCAAGAAACGTTAGTCTTGGCTACATCTATCGTTTTCCCAAGCTCGCTGTGTGAGGAGGGGCAGCTCGCCCTGCAGACAGCCGGCCTGTCCACTCTGCTTAGCCCAGAGACACAGCTGCTGAAGAGGTCAGTGTGTTTACTACAAACTACAGCTCACAATCTGCTGAATCAGCACCACTGTTTGCTGTTTGTTTGACAAACCAACTGAAAGACACACAAACACAACCAGAGACTACAGCCTCCATGCTAACTCAAACTGCTAACTCTTAGGCCTTCTGAATCAACTAAGATTAATTAAAAGGCATTGCAGACACACACTAAAACTGGCAAAGATGTTAAAGTAACAGGTTCTGTCACTTAAGAAAGATGTCAGCTATGCCTCAGCTGTGTACTGTAAATACAGTTTAAAATGTCCACTTTTCTTTGCCATTGACCGATCAGATGCTCCAAATCATGTTTTAAAAATAAAATATGACATACTGGAACTTCCTGCAGTAATATCTATGATCAAGCAAAGGAATTATATTTTTCTGCACCATACACTTTATATTAATTGCAAATGTCTGGTCAGTCAGGACTAGGCATGATTTTAAATAATATTTAAAATAAGGCTTCTCCATATAGACTGTAAATTGCTATTCATATTATGAATAGCAATTTACAGTCTATATGGAGAAGCCTTATTTTCCTTTACAATAATTCACTACATGTTCACAATAAGACAGGCAAAATTAAGATCAGTGTATATGATGGAATAGTGGCATTTGAATAAGCCAGAAGTCACCAAATTTGGGCTTTTACAACAAAAAATGTTCCCTGGACCCCCCAGCTGGCTGCTTTTTCCCACTGGCTGGCTGCTCCATATCTGTCTGGAAAGGCCCAATTTGCAGGTTACTTGAATCACAGGTCAGTGTCATGATGTTTATCGCAGAAATGTAGGTGTGCCCTGACTTAGTTCCCTAAAATGTGGTTGGATGACATATACCCTCTGTGATGTTGCTGAAAATTATCAACTCCAATATGCACAATGGATTTCACAGTTTGGCATTTTAAAAATAACTTATTTGAACCACTGCAATGTGACCCCACCTTACGACACACAGTTCACTATTACAAACACATAGCTGTGTCTCACCTATGATGATTGTATTGTAAGAGACTTGCTCTGTGTTGCGTCCGTCATTGTAAAATGCCAGGTGCCAGATTCCTGTGTCCAGGTACTGGATGAAGCCAGCCTCGTGCACATTGACTGAGCGTGTGTATCGGCCTCCTCCCCCCATCTCTTCCTCATGCACACCGGCTGGGTGTGCATGTCCTGCATCCGTGTCACTCAGTGCTCGTTTGTCTTTGGAAATGAGGCGGCTGCCATCCAGTAGCTCCACAAAGTCATACTGGAAGACAAAAATGCACAGAAGTTCAAACACCATTGAAGATATTTTTGCACTACAAGAACATTTGACATAACAATAACAATGGACACCTAATCAACCAAGTTTGCATTGATTAGCACTGTATATGTCACATTTTTGCTGCCTAGCCTGTGGCAAGGTCTAAGGTTAGCAAGGTTAGCTATTCACTCCAACAGTCCATCTTAACAATTGTCAAAATTTCCATTATGTTTGACACCTCAGAGGAGTATGGATTTTAGTGACCTCTGACCTTTCATCAAGCACCAATGCAAACTCATAAAACTCTTGACACCATGACAAGCTGCCATTATTGGATGGATTTGCCTCTGTTTTAATAACAGCTGAATGTTCAAATCACAAATTTAGATGAACACAAACATTCACAGTTGTGAATCATCACATGTGGCTATTAGCCCATGCTAATAACACACAACCACAATTACCCAGAATAGCCTTTACATTTTCTCAGCTAAAAGAATTGTTACACAAGGGTAAGAGGACTGAAAGGCGACACAAAAATAATGGGAACTTAGATGGATTAGGTTATGACAAGGACATACACACACACACACACATGCACGCACACACACACACGCACGCACCCACCCACCCCCTCTGTCTATCACCCTGCACTATCATTGAGCTGTGATAGGGATGGCATTGTCTCTTGCAGATAAGTGGATTTGTCTCTTGATAGAAGACAAAATTCAACACAGAAATGTAAGTGGAGAGTCTTTAAAGGGACGGTTTAGCTTTGTAAGAAGCTTATCTGCTCCATTATAAACTAAGAATCCATGAAGTACTTTTGCTAGATACACTTGCAGAATTGCAAAAGGGATTTGGGGTTTTGACATTTAGGGAGGCAGAATTTCTTTAGCACTGTCACTGTGAAAGACAAAGACAAAGTGAAAGACCAATGCATTCTGGAAGGTTGACAACAGGCTTTCTTCAATGCTATGTCACAGATCTCAAAAGAGTAGCAGCCACTGATTTGATTTGATAAGATTTCTAGGGACACAGATGAAAACATCTCTGTAGATTCTGTTGAGGTTTGCGCTGTTTTTTTTTTATTTGGCAGTAGATTTAGGTGCCGCTCTAGCTTCTATGAACAACTGTGCCCATTTCTTTGCAGTACCAGACCGCTCATGTGCAATGACCCATGTTTCTGTCAGTTTTACCATGGAATCTATTTCATGCTTAACTGTCCTGGAGGTGGATTCCTCTCTGATTTGTACAAGCTTTTCTACTCCAGATAAGGTTGTGTTGAGAGTTTCTCCTTGTATTCTCACACAGTTTACAGCTGTGCCATCAGGGGTTGTAGTCAGGTGCTGAGCACTAAAAGTAGACACTCAAGACACGGAATATGTAACATCAGTAAAAGTAATATAAAAGTCATGTCTGAATGACACATGCCATCACTGTAATAAACAGATAAGGCCAGCAATTATCTGTTTATTAGTGATGGCATGTGTCATTCAGACATGACTTTTATATTACTTTCACTGATAGCTTCATTTAGACATGAAAGGACATTTACTGAAGAAAGAGAGAGAGAGAGAGAGAGAGAGAGAGAGAGAGAGAGAGAGAGAATTTTTGGGAATCTTAATTTTTATAAACTTAACATGGAAATCCAGAAACAAACTTAAACTGACTGTATAATTCAACTTATCTCTCAGAACATGAAACATTTATCTGTAAATTTTTGCTTGATCCAAAACAAAAAATCGGACATTTCAATCTCCACTTCTGGCTGCATCTGTAACCTGGGAAGAACATGGATTTCTTCAAACATCCTGAGCATTTGTTGACACAGTCCAACAAACAGTGACAAACTGTTTCTCTCTGCAGAAAGGGCAATTATCACTTACATTTGGGTTAATAACAGATAACAGCCAACATGCTGTTCAGACTTTTCCACTGAAAGTATCCAACCTTTTTGGGTTAGGGTTAGGGTTAATATAGTGCTCTCAAATTCTTGGTCATTCTCTGTTTGTGGAACATCCCCCTTAAAATAAATATTGCATGCCCCATCGGCAAAGCGGACCTGACTTTGCGCCACGCCCTGAAAATAGAAGTTCTTGATCACTAATGTGCAGCCTTTAAATAAAAATAATATGTGGCAAACCCATTTCAGAGTTGTACTTCAACCTTTCTAAAACATAATTTCTACACACAAAAGAATCACCAGCAAGCTAAATGGCAAAATATTAAAACCCTTCTTTGATCCATAATCCAGGTGGCCAGGTGGCCTATCACTGTCTGTGTGGAATAATGTGATTCTGATTACACTACTTTTGCATTACTTCTACCAAAATGACTGCAGAAGTACAACTAGAAGTTACTATAACTCTAACACTAACTATAGCCTCAACATACAGTAAACTGGGCTCTATGGCAACGTCACCTTGCCTTTCGATTGCTCCTGATAGAAATTTTGTTGACAAGCTTTATCAGACACGTTTTTCCTATTTGCACATCTCACACAACAGATTTGCTCTCATTTGAATCTATGCAGCTGTCTGTAGCAGCTCCACACATGCTCACACCTCTGCTGTGTCTCATCAGCATAACTATAACACTTACTTATGCTTCAGGTTGATTTCTTATACAATGTGTGTATATGTGTGGTTTACACACATTAAAAAGGCACTGAATAAATATAATTATCTACATTTTGCAACCTAGGAAGAGCAGAGTGTATTGCTGTCTGGACAGACACACACACACATATTTAGCAAAATAAGGCAACAAACAATGTTGCTAAAGGGAAAAAGATTGAAAGTTGCAGATGGATTGAAACTGCAAATAGTTTGTGGCAGTAATACCGTAAATACTGTAATAGCATTTATGTATCTGTATTATTCTATTTCTGTTTTTCTTCTATTCAAAGGTTTTTCACAATATGACTAATGAAACTAATGGAGCTACTGAACTGAACTATCAAACCAAACTGCTGAACGTGCCAAAATAAAAAGAGAAAAAAAGAAGAGCCGGTTGGTCATTGAGTGGTTAAGAACCTTCAGTTAGATGCATCGGTCTCTTCAAAGTGTGGATGATGCACATGTTCTTATAGCATAACTTCGCAGAGAGAGGTGTGACACACACAGCGTTAAGTCAAAAAGGTTATGAAAGCAAGGAAGATGAGTGTTTTCAGTTCTCTAACAGACTGCTTCAGTAATGGATTTTAAAATTTTTTCACTGTTGAACCCTTAATGAATGACCGTTGTGAGTGCAAGGACACTCATCCAGGCTCCTCACAGTGAAACCTTTAAGGCATTTCCACATCAATACTGCTGTATTTTTTATAATATACTCCTGCTGTATGTAGTTGCTTACCTGTATTCTTGATGAGTTCCTCATACCAGTTTGGTTTGTTCTTAGTTTAGTTATTTAGTATATTATCTTTGTTGCGATGTGTGATGCCATCCAAGTCAGCCAAAGTGAAATGTCACGAGGTCAGACCTTTGGCCGTAGTGACATGAGTCAGGCACTTATTCTCATCTGAGCCCAACATGAACATAATGCAAGATTGATAAATGGGTGCATGTCTGAAAGGGCCTTTAGTTTCTGGAAAAAAGGTTTGGTAAAAGCTCACACTCTGTAAACTCAATGTGACTTTCTTGAGCTGTATTAACAAGTGAACATGTAATCGTACATGCATATACACACACATTTGTGACACTAACCTGTGTGTGTGAGGGCGGTAGGCCTTTGCGTCCATACACCCCAACAAGAGCATCTTTCTGGACGGAGATGTTGAATTTCAAGAACTGCGGTTGGTCAATATATAGCTGGGACCTCCAAAACACACCTTGGATAAAGAACGACGACACACCAGCAGCAGTCAAAATCAGTCATTTAAATATTTAAACACTCCTTGAGTTTTCCCCTCTATATATCATATATAAATAAGCATTCTCACAAAACAAAGTATGGATTTTACATGCCCAGACACTTATTCATAGCATATTCCTTTATATTAACTTGATCATTTTAATGACTGGTACTACAATATGATTTACTCTGAAATATGAATTATTACACTAAAATTGATTATTTGGTGTCTATTCTATTCTATTAACACATTCAAGGCAGAGATGTTTTTGTTATTTAGTCCACCCTGACTGATACAGATTGGGTCAACAAAGTAGTACAAAAATAATAATACTAATAATAATACAAACACCTGTCATTATAATCAGTGCAGTAGCACCACAACCTGTGTCGTGCTTTGTTTTGCTGTGTGAGAAATGTTACACTTTCACTCACAGAATGCCAAAGTGGATTGGCCAGACAGAGATATACATGTACGTAGGTGTGTGTAACTCACCTGGTGGTACATCTTGTATGGCTCGTCTCCCCACATCCACCTCTCCTATGTCTATGGTGTTATTCTCTAAAAGAAACATTTTACCTGCAGAGAGAGATCCACAAATGTAAATTATTTAGTTTCATCCATGTAACACTATTTCTGCAATGGTCCAAATATAACTTTATATAAATGATGTACTGAGAGTAGTTTTAGCTCTACTGAGGTGCTGAAATCTTCAGATAAAAGATATGGAGATATTGATCTTGAATACAGATATTGTATTATTTTCTGTGCTTCAATGTGAATGTTTGTTGTCAGAAAATCTATACTGGCACACAGGATCTGATCACACAGTTTCAACATGCAATCAGCAAAGTGTCAATATTGTGCCTCAACATTTTCTGAGGAACTGAACTAAAAAGTGAGCCTAACTAAAAAAAAAGTTCTTTGCATTGAAAACCTAAAAATTGGCAATCATCACATGCACATTGCATTGCATATGTTTTATCTGCTTGGCCATAAGTAAGTTTTGTCCTGCACAGTCAAAGAGCATTCAAAGCATGTCTCAGGGATTTGTGTGGGACACAACGTCAAAAACAAAGGTTCCTGGTGGACTCCTGAACAACCTCACCTAAACACCAGCCATTTTGAGTTGATGGAAATGCATTACACGATAACATTCAAACTGTATTTACCATTGTTACTGAGCTATCTGGTTTTATCAGGCATGGAGCTGGAATGGTTCCCACTGCTGTCCAATGCCTGCATCATACTCTATAAGATCTTCATATGTTTGCAGCATCACTGTTTTGTAAGAATCATGTATCTCTAAACAGTCATGAGCTCAGAAAAGCAGCCCTCTTTTTCAGCTTTCTGTCAGTACATTTTCCAGCTAATCCAAGAGGGATTTTCAATATTTTATCTGAAGAAGTAGGAGAATTTTCTCAACCCATGAAGGAACACGTAATCCTTCAGAAAAACTCTAAATCACATATATGGTTTGCACTGGAAAGGAAGAGCATTTGACACATCATCTGAAAAATAACTAGTAACTAAATGCTTTCAGACAAGTGTAGTGGAGTAAGAAGAACAATATTTGCCTCTTCCATGAAGTGGACTAAAAGCGTTAAGTCGCATGAAATCAAAATATTCAAGTAAAGTACAAGTACTTTGTACCTTGTACAGTACTTGAATAAATGTACTACGTTTGCTCATAGGAGGAGTAAGTAGCAGCAGTGAGTGGCTATGATGAATCTCACCCCTCTGTGTAGCTCTCACGATCCCACTCTCAACTGGTCTTCTTTTAGGAGCCTGGTTATTGATTTCCACTCAATGTTGAACATCAGTAAGATTTATGAGGTGGAAGCCGGCTGCAACAGTCTTCATTAATGTTGAAAATAAAACTGAACTTTTCATAAGCACTGTCTCTGATGTAAAACTGGGGTAAATCATCCAAATTTTGTATGACTTGACTCGTGACTTGCTTGACCTGAGCGGTGACTTGACTTGCTTGACTTATTTCAGGGGCTTGACTTGACTTGCTTGATTCACAATGCAATAATTTGGGACTTGCTTGGGACTTGAAAATTGACTTGAAACTTGTATGTGTAGTCACACACATGCACATCCTTTCACCTCTGCTCTGCAGAAACTGGCACATGGTACTATCAGGAAAACACTGCAGGCTGTACTGTGAAAGGACGTATTCATTTAAAGTCTGTTATGTTCACATTATCTCACAGGGTGGAGAGAGGGATTGTTTATTGGCAATCATTTCTTCTGAGAATTACATTATGCAACATCCCTTGGAGGAAACATAATGCTATTAAGATCATGTTATTTAAATCAACATATCAGACAACAGACGTCGTTGCAAATTGTTCTGTGCCCATAAGTTCATGCTTATAGTAAATGGATATTCCACTATATATATATATAAGCCAACTTCCACAATCAAATACTTTGCACAACTATCCACCTACATGACATCTGCACTCTTACTGCGGTAAATCACATCATTCTTCTTCCTGCACTGGCACGAGCTTAATTTACAGTTGTGAATTAGTTGTATATGAATTGAAGTATTAGAAGACGAGGTTGTCTGTGTTGTTGCTACTATGAGGATGTGTAAAATGTCAATATCACAGACTTCATATTTCTGTTTGAAGGTGAATGGCTGTCTTCCTACTGCCTCATGACCATTTCTATGTCAACACGTACAGAAACTTTTTCTCGAGCTTGCCCCTTTTTCTCATTCTTGGTCGCTTAGAAGAAAGGATAAACTTTAACTGTGTTTAAGTGGGAACTCACCATTGTCTGTGGACACCATAAAGGTGTTGGGAGTTGTATCTCTTCCTCCTCCTCCTCCATTTTCAAATGCTCCATATCCCTCACTCTCCTGGAGCTGCCAGTTTAAACCAAACAGGTGCATAGCTGGAGAGAGAGGGAGGGAAAGGATGAGGGGAGAGAAAATAAGGAGAGGAACACCACACACAACTATTCCAGTTCACAGCTCTGTTTCTCTCTCTCTCTCTCTCTCTCTCTCTCTCTCACACACACACACACACACACACACACACACACACACACACACACACACACACGCACCAGTACCCATGAAAAGATAGGGATGGAGTATGTTAGCATCAAAGAAAGCCTCCGGCAGCTAATTTGACATAACGCAATGTAACACTCACCTCTACCACCTACACGTTTACTCTCTTTATCTGTGAGGGTGTGTGTGTGTGTGTGTGTGTGTGTGTGTCTGAGCTTGTAAATCATCTGCTCACTTCCTGTCTTTCCCCTTTTCTTGCATCAATTGAGATGTAACCAGATTTTTCTGAGGCCAAAAACATTCAAATTAGTGTAAACTCTGGACAGTCAGACCTCGTCCACCATAGTGTTGTAATTACACCTGATTCAAAATCGACACAAACAGACCCAACCAGAGAGAGAAGACTAAAACTAGCTGGATCATGACACTCATCAGTGTCCCCAATCAACAAGCAGTCATGGTCAACAGCAGAATTACATTTCCAACACTAAATACTTTTCCTCAGTCTCACCTGCAAAACACATTCTCTCCTGAGATGACCGTGTAAGCAGAGCTGTTAATGGGATTTGACATACTGACATACAAACCTGTGGCCATAGAACTTTGTCCTGAGAGTGGCGCTAAAGGAAAGAGTACTAACCAATTCAGCATCAAAATGGTTTCAAAACGTGCTTAAATGGGAACATGGATGTTCTCATGAATGTGGTCTCTCATTGCGGCAATCTGCCCATTTGTCACACTTGTATGACACATTTTAGATAGATTCATACCTATCCTTAGATGCTCTAGCATATATAATTTAGGAATCATGCTTTAATTTCTGTATGTATAACTTCAATATCAAAATGTTCTCCACAAACAAGATTTGCAAAAATAGCTGTTGGGCCACCAAGGTAAAGGGATCGATATATTTCATCAACTTTCAGTGAGAAAGCTGCCAGTTTTGTTTTCTTGTTTTTTTATTACATCACACCATAATAACACCTTTGTCACTTACAGTAGAATAAAATTGTTGGAACAGTTGCATGACCATAGAGTTCAGTTTGTGCAGTGGGACATAGTGAACAAATGAAATTGTGTTTTGGCCCCAGAGTGGCTTAAGCTCACCGTAACACAGTGCAGCTCACACTAACAGTGCATTTCACAGAGCTTTTTAAACTGTGGCCCGTGGGAGCCTCTAGAAGCCTCAATGACATATATATAATATTCAATGTCGTTAAATTCACTTCATACCAGCCAGAAAAAAAAACGATTAAAACTGAAAGAACACATGAGGAGTCTAGCCTGGACTCATGTGTCCACAGCAGATATTAGACATAGTTGTGTCAAGTACCAATTACTGATTCAACTTGGGAACATTTAGTGAGAGAAACCCCTGCCATGGATTACACCCCACGCCGCCCCTGTGTGCACCCCCTGCCAAACACACACACTCAAAGACACCACTTCTGTACACACATACACACCTCTCTGCCTCATTAAATTAGAGTCTTGCTGTGCTAGCCTGTTACCCATAACCCCTCCTGGCGAGGACAGGAGCAAAGGGTCATGGGAGAGTGCTGTCTA
>NC_092057.1:29425001-29505001 GCF_039877785.1 Chaetodon trifascialis | reverse complement strand
ACAGTCACATTCACCCCAGATGATGTGGTGGGGGGTCATTCATGATGTGAACATGACCGATCACCACGGGCAAGATGCCAGGAGTGCCGTAGACCCATCCCCTCCTCCATCCAGGGTACCTCCAGTGGCACAGTTGGTCAGGTTAGGGTATAACATGTGTTGCAGGAAAGTATGGTGTCTTTAAAATAATGTGAGGTACTATTATCACACATGAAAAGACAACAGCAATAGTAGTAATGTAGTAATGATGACAATGATGTGAATCCATAGAGGGTATTCATGAAGATAATTAGTCAGGCTCAAGAACAGAAGGTAGATAAAGCAGGAACCAAATAATAAACACGAATGAAAAGAATATAAAAATAATAATGTATCAGATCAGTATGTTATATATTATGAGCATCCAGAAATAGGAATCAGAATGGCATAAATAAAGTCAATGCAGGTAATGTGTAGCTGTTTTGCATGTTTGTATTTATGTCCTTTTGGTTAGGTTAGAATATGGGTGTGTAGCAGGAGCGTGTAATATCAATGTTATGAATATAGTAACAAAATAATGACATACCATTATCAGTGAATATTAAAACAATGGCAACAGTAGTGGTTAAGGTAGTGAAGACAGTTGTATGAGTACAAGGATTTGTATAGTGTTATATGAAACATTAAATAATCCATTATGTGTTATACTGCCATAAGAATGGATATAAGTGTGTGTGTATGTGTGTGTTTTGCAATGCTACGTGAGTGGTGCATGTATATAGGAAAGTGCGCTGTACTACTTTAGCCCTATCAGGACAAAATGGTGACCATCTTTCCATTGATATACATTCTGAAAGATTAGTCCAATGGTTGATGCTTGTTGAGTGTTCTGATTTCCAGTTTTGAAGAATTGTTTTCTTGTTGATAGCTACAGTTGTATTTGTTTGGTATACTGACTTCTGAAGTGACTCCTAGCAGACGAAGCTGTGGGGATGTTGGGATTCTGCAATCTAAGATTGTGCAGAGTTTTTTTGTTATGGAGCTCCAGAATAAATAAAGTGGTTGGCAGGCCCAGAGTGCATGAAAATAATTATCTGTTCTGCCTATTGTGCCTTGTGAACATATGTCTGTGTTTGCCAGTCCCATTTTGTTCTTGATATTGGGTAATATTTGTGTAACTTTATATTGGATTAGCTGTAGGTTTTGTATTGATTGTCATGGCAAAAATATTTGTATTTATTTCTATGCAGAAGTCAGTTGAAGGAAAGCTAGTTGGTCAGTATTCCAATGTGCTGTTTGTTATGTTAATTGTTATGGAATTATCTGAAGTTAATAGAAGTCTGTAGAAATTCCAATTGTGTCATTGATTATTTTAGGAGGTTACATTGTGTTATGTATTATGTTAATTTTTGATTTCATTATGGATTTAAAATTGTAGGTATTGAAGAAACTGGTGTCCATCAAGTCAGTACTTCTGTATAAGGTCTTTGAAATCTTCTCTGATTGTTTTGAAAAAGATGTTGAAACTGTATGATACCCTTTTGTGCCCATGTGTGACAATAAAGGGGGGTACAATGGAGTTTAAAGTTGGGGTTATGGTATATTTGCATGGTGGAGAGTTAAAGATCTTTCCACCATGCAGTCAGAGTTGTGCAGATTACAGTATTTTGGAAACAGTGGTGTTTAATGGTTGTGTTGAGGAATGATAAAGCTGAAAGTTAAATATTTTTGCAATATTGTTGTTCCAGATCCATCCGTGGGATACTGTGGTTGGTTTGATGAATCCATTTCACAATATATTGTGTTTGATTTGCAAGGTAATAGAAAAAAAAAAATGGGGCATCCTGTCCACCTAAAGATTTGCATTTTTGTAGAGAGGATAGTTTGATTTTTGTTTTTCCAATGAAAATGTGTAACAAGAGAATCAATAGATATGAACAATTTATCTGTTGGTGGTCAAAGGTCATCTTCTATTGTTTT
The DNA here is from genome assembly GCF_039877785.1 of Chaetodon trifascialis. NCBI lineage: Eukaryota > Metazoa > Chordata > Actinopteri > Chaetodontiformes > Chaetodontidae > Chaetodon > Chaetodon trifascialis. Next base: position 29,503,042 of record NC_092057.1, on the reverse strand, counting down.
TAGCAAATGAATGTAGTTAAGTTTAAACAATTCTGACAGCCTGGGTGAGATGTTAATGCCTAGATATCTAATTTACCAGTTTGATTTACCAGAAAAATCCTGTCCTTGAGAATCCCAAGCATCTTCTGAAAGTGGCAATATGATGGAGAGATTTTAGAAAAGTATTCATGAGATTATAAGTTTCTTTTAGGGAAGGTAAAGGGTCCTGTAAGTACAATAAGATATCATTTGCATAAAGGCTAATTTTATGTTTAAAGTTTGTGGTGTTGATTCCTTTGTTGTTTTGACGTATAGCATCCCTGCATAGGGCCCCATTCAAGTACAAAACTCTTTGACATGATTCCATTTGTGGCAACTGTGGCTTAATTGTAAAGTGTTTTTATCCAATGAATGAATGACTCCCCGAAGCCAAATTTGTGTAGTGTGTTAAATAAGAAGGTCCAATTAACCTGGTCAAATGCTTTTTCAGTGTCTAATGATACAATTGTCTTGGACTGAGATTGTTGTACGAGATTAATGATGTTAAAAAGCCTTCGTACATTATTTGAGCCCTGTCTTTTCTTGATAAAGCCTGTCTGATCAGGATGTATTAAGATTTTTTTAATCTAATGGGTAGGGCTTTTGTAATTTTTTTAAGTGTTATGTGTTTATTAGCAACAGGGGGCGGTAACTGCAGAGTTGGGTCTTTGTTGGGCTTGAGTGGAACCGATATGACAGATGTGTTCATGTGTGATGGAATTTGTGATGTAATTTTGATTTCTGATATTAATCTATGAAATAGTGGAGATAATATGTGCCAAAAATGTTTATAGAATTCAGGAGGAAAACAAGTCGAGTCCAGGTGATTTATTATTTGGCATCTGGAGGAGGGCTTCGTGGAGCTCATCTAGTGTTAATGGTGCATCCAGGATGTTTGCATCTTGGTGGGTTAAAGTAGGTAGATCCAGGTTTTTAAGGAACAACTGAAACTCTCTCAGGTGATTATATGCTAAAGAAAATATTATTTCTGCCAACAGAACCTCCTAAATCCTACACACTCGACCTTTAAGTTGGGGTACATGCTTTCACTAACACATGTATTTCCTTTGTGGTGTGGACAATTAATTTTATTTTTTCACTTTTTTCATTTCATGTGTAGTTCAAACAGAATGTGATCCCTCCACTCCATCACTCTCTGTTTACAGTGCACTGCAGTTTGTGTTCAATTGCTGTCCAAATTACTGGACCACAGTGTAACAGACCACATAACACATAAAAAAATATATGAAAACATGTGTACCTGTGCACCAGTGTGTTTCTCAGTGTGTGTGTGTGTGTGTGCATGCATGTGTGTGTCTATACATTCCTGTGTGTTCTTGTGCATCTGTGGTTTGAGAATAGCTGTGTGGATCTTCGTGTGTGTGTGTGTGTGTGTGTGTGTGTGTGTGTGAAGAGTATGTGTATATAATTCATAAAATCCCAGGAAACTAACAGATGCTTGAATGAAAAACAAACAAACAACTGTCTGCCAATGCTGCATGAGGGAGCCATGATACACACACACGCACGCACGCACGCACGCACGCACGCACGCACGCACGCACGCACGCACGCACGCACGCACCCACCCACCCACGCACGCACGCACGCACGCACGCACGCACGCACGCACGCACGCACGCACGCACGCACGCACGCACGCACAACAACTTAAATGGCTGAATATGTAACAACACACCCCACACACATGAGCCTAAGGCAAGAGATCTTCAAGTCTGAGGACGATCTCAGCTCCAGTAATAATTGCTTCTGTTCACTGTGGGAATCGATGACCTTTAGAAAAAAATACCACTCTTCCTCCCCCCTGACTCTGTTGTTTTATAATTCCTTCCTCTCTCTTTCTCACTGAAATAAATTCTGAAAATAAATTCTAGGTGTGATATCAGAGCACGAAATCTGCTAGAAACCCCATACAAAATATGTGCAAGCAAAGTTTGGAGGAGGGTGAAGGCTGTACTGTTCTCTGTACTCACTCTGTTTTGTTCAGTGGTGTTACAGCACCTGAATTACTGTGTGGAGGTGTGGGGTAACACCTACAAAATCACCTTAGACTCAGTATGCACACACACTCAATATATGGTGGAATTTAAGACCCTTTACACAAATAAGGTACAAAACAAGAAGTAATTTATTTCCTGGCAACATACATAAAATGTTCTTAAAAAGAGAAGGGGAGGTATTTCTTAACATGAAAATCTCATTTGAAAAAAACAATTCATACCAGTCTTAAGAGTATGTATTTCAATTTATGGAGTGACTTTGTGGAAGGATATTTCAAACACAAAATGCACCTACATTGATTGACATGATGACCAACATAGAGGTAATTACTTAAGTTCTGTATGACGGTCACTGGGGTTAACAGCTGGAATATTCATGATAAACATTAAGAAAAAGGGGTAAGAACAGTTACATATTTTACTTGCTCCTACTCCTTTTCAGAAATGTGCTTATTACAGTATTTATGTTGCACATATGGTTAATTCCTGAAAAGGAAAAACTGTGGGAGGAATAGTGAATACGCTAGAGAATTCTTTTTTTTTTAAATTATTATTATTTTAGAATAACATTCCACCACTGGCTTTGTCAGGTTTATCTAAACCTAAATAGACATGACAGTGTACTCTTTGAGTTATTACTCTGAGAAGGTGCCTGCCTTTCATCAAATCCTGCCATGCACAAAGCATTCCCACAGTGTGATGAGGTACATATTTGTCTGTCTTCACTATGTTACAGGTTTCTTTTGACGAACAAAATGATTAAGGGTTTAAATCGTTAGTATATTTCCACACACACACACACACACACACACACACACAAAAAAATCCATTCCCATCAATTTTCTTGATTCTGATGAAGTGATGTTGAAATTCTGATGTTACAGCTCGCAAACAATTCACCATAGCTTAGGACAATATTAACAACATGTTTGGGAAGTGGATTCCAATTTACCGTACAATCTGCCCAATTTATTAGCGTAAACATTTCCTATAGCACATCCTTTAAAATGGCAGTGATGGAATAGGAATAGGGCCTGGAGAAAAGAAAACCCTGGCAGAGTTGTTATCTCTTGGGTTTATTGCAGAGACTGAAAACCATCGAATGCAGAAATAACACTACAAGAATGGCTGATACAAAGTGAGCCAGAGAGGGAAGGAAGCTAGACAAGATTGGAATTAAAAATGAACATCAGGGAAAGCAGAACTAAAAGTCTAATTTGTCTGGGTCAAACTAACCCATCACACTTATGTGCATTTGTAAATTCACAACACTTATTTTGAAATGTATGCATGTCTGTGTGTGTGTGTGTGTGTGTGTGTGTGTGTGTGTGTGTGTGTGTGTGTGTGTGTGTGTGTGTGTGGTTCTTTTGTGTGAGATGGACAGACAAAGAGAGAAAAGTGTGTGTGTGTGTGTGTGTGTGTGTGTGTGTGTGTGTGTGTGTGTGTGTGTGTGTGAACAGGTATTTATCACGTTGTGGGGACAAAAATCTGTTTACACAGTCACATTGTGGGGACTGACCTCCCTTATGGGGACAAAATGCAGGTCCCCTTGTAAATCATTAAATTTCAGGGTGCAGACTGAGGATAGGGTTACGGGTTAGGTAAGGTTAGGTTAGGCACAGGGTTAGGAATAGGCAGATAGTGGTTATGGTTAGGGTTAGGGTACGGCTCCAGGAAATGAATGTAAGTCTATGTAATGTCCCCACAAGTGATATAAACACAACATGTGTGTGTGTGTGTGTGTGTGTGTGTGTGTGTGTGTGTGTGTGTGTGTGTGTGTGTGTGGTCTTACCTATGCAGTAACAGAGCAGGACAGAGAGCAGTACAGACAGTCCTACTGCACTGAGGGCTGCACACCTGAGAAAACAAAACAACAGCATTGTTGTTGCGTTGCTGTTACCTTGTTGTCACTTGTTTTGCCTCCACTAACCTTCACAATACAAAGAAACATTTTTTAAATTCATTCTTAGCTTCACAATTGTTTCATTTTTGAATGAACTCCCACAATACAGAGTGTCAAGTCTCAAGCCAATCCCACACAAAGCAAAACGAACATTTTAGAATAAAGCTGAATGCCCTTTTACTCATATGTCCCTAATAATCCATCCATCCATTTTCTATGCTGCTTATCCCTTTCGGGGTCACGGGGGGGCCGAAGCCTATCTCGGCTGTCAATGGGCGAGAGGCGGGGTACACCCTGGGCCGGTCGCCAGCCGATCGCAGGGCACATACACACACCATTCACACTCACACCTAGGGGCAGTACCCGGAGAGAACCCACGCATGCACGGGAAGAACATGCAAACTTCACACAGAAAGGCCCGACCCGGGAATCGAACCAGCGACCTTCTTGCTGTGAGGCACGCGCACTACCTGCTGCGCCACCCTAATAATACAGTCATATGTTAAACATTTACAATGGTCAACTACACTTGCTGCTGTGAAAATTATTTATTTCCCAAGGGTGATCTTTGAGGTTTCAAACCTCTCTGCCAAGCTAGCTAAGTCTCACAATCATCTAGATAGCAGATGGCAGCAACTAACTGCTGCTTCTGTGACTCCAGTTACTGCCAAGATACAGTCGACATTGAATATAAATGAAACCTTTAAAATCTACCGTCTGATGTCACATGTCCATGTAACCTGTGCATGTAACACAGCCTTGCAGGTTTTTTGTCAGAAGTGAGTCTCTCTGGCTAGCATGTAGCCATAGCTGCAGTGGTGTTAATGGTTAAGTTACTGTAGTCAGCCATACAGTGTCTTGAGAAGCTCAGGGTGCAGCATAATAATTGTAATTGTTATGTTTGCTGTCCCTGCTCATCTCTCCCATTCTTCACCCGGCAGTTACCTGGTATGAACCAGGCTATAGAAGAATAATTTGCCTAAAAACAGAGATCTCCTAACTACAGTTTGGTTCAGGTAAAACACTGATTGAGAATAACATCAAGTAATGTCCTAGTAATCCTTGTAAAGTATCAGTTGCTTAGTTTGCTGACTTGCTTTGAAAGTCCAATTCCAACCATAACAAAAGTTGTCCATGTTCATGTTGTTCATGATTAACACATTACCAGCTGCCTGATTATGAATAATGTTAGCCCTCTCTTGGAGTAGGACCAACTAAAATGGAAACAGTATAAATACATAAGTTGTTGTAAAAACTTAATCTCAACTCTCCAAGGTGTTTGTTTACCTAGCTTAAATACAGTGTGATTCCATACTTTTCAGAATCCTGGGAGTATGATTAACTTCTCCTCTGAAGTGTCATCTTCTGAAAGTAATGTGTGAAAGTTCAAAAACCATTAGATCAAGTCTAGGATACTACTTAATCTATATTGTGCTAAAATGAGTCCTGAAGTGCACTTCAAAATGACTCCTGGCATATTGAAAGAGATATTGGGGACAACAGAGTAAGACAGATAAGAGAAAGCAGTGCATTAAGACATAAAGAAAGTGTGTGTGTGTGTGTGTGTGTGTGTGTGTGTGTGTGTGTGTGTGTGTGTGTGTGTGTGTGTGTGTGTGTGTGTGTGTGTGTGTGTGGAAAAGGGAGCCACAGACAAGAAGGACAACCAGAAAAAGATGATATACTGTATCTGTATGGGAGCACATGTAAATGTTGAACAAAGGATACTGAGTGATACTGAACATGTGTGCCTACACACTGCTATACTGCCACTATGAATGTACGGTCAAGGTCAACACACTCTCACTCCCAGCTCATCACATACGGACCTTGTCAGTGGCTTTACACTTCAAAAAAATGACACTCTGAGTATGCCTCTAGCCTCGTTTTTGCATATGCACGGCTCTGCAGTCAACTTACCAATAATACGTATGCAATGTCCAGTTAGCAACATCTGGTTAGATTACTTCTCCAAAATGAATGCAGAGGATGCTGCAAAGTCTAGTTTATAATTCTCCACATTAATCCACTACTCAATACTGCCCCCACCCATGTGCAGTTCTCTGTATCGAATTGGGAAGAATTCGCAAAAAATGATGGAACCATGGGAAAATTCACCGGTATAACACTAGCTGAGCTCTGCAAGACTGACAATAAGTGTAACTCCTTCACCTCAAGTGTTAACCCTGTACCTACAGCATTCTTATAGTGGGTACTTGACAGCGTTTCAACTTATGTCCTGAAGATTCTAAATACATCTCTGCAAACAGGCTTCTTCCCAGATGTCTTCGAAACAAGTGTTGTGAACCCCTTAGGAAAGAAACCCAACCTAGACAGTAATGCATTAACCAACTCTTTCTCAAAGAAAATAACATCCTGGACGAAATTCAGTCAGGCTTAACAACATACCACAGAACTGAAACTGCTTTGACTAAAATAATCAGAGACCTCAGAATAAATTCTGATGAAAATAAGATCTCAGTGCTTGTCCTCTTTGACCTAAGTGTACTGTTTGATATGACTGACCATGGCATCTTAATCAATTGTGTTGAAAAGTTGGTTGGTCTTCCTGACTGTGTTAAACTGCTTTAAACATACATTAACATGCTCATATCATCTTACCTCCATGAGCAGTACTTGGAGGATTTCTTAAACTTGAAGGCAGAGCGGGACAAGGTATTCCTCGGCAACGGCCTAGTGGGTGGAGAGTACACTGAGCTGGTTGCCATAGTGTAGCCAGGAGTTGCAGTGGAGAATAGGGGGGTGGTGCCTGTACCTGTCTTAAAGAGGAAGTGCCTGGAAAGCAAGTGAAGAAAGAGAAATTAGTTGTCGCAAATAAATACAGGATATTGGTTTTACATGTACAGAAAATTAAAAGCTGTACACAAATGTCACACACTGTTGCCCCCTGGTGGTAGCATAAGGTAATTGTGAATCTTGATTACTGCCTTAACTCCAAGTGCTGTCCAGTGATAGTATGCCACTAAACAACACATCATATTCACATCAACCAATCCTGAGCCATGCCATAATGACATCAGTAGCATTTTTTGGAAGCATTTCCATAAACACTTATTTCCCAAAATAGCACTTCTGTCAAGTCCATATGCATGCTATAAAGTGTCTGATGATTAAGAGGATAATTGCATTTCAAAGTACCTCGACATATGCAATTGTTTATAAGCCATGTTGGTTGTAAGATCTCAGCAATGACTTTGGTACAATGTTATCATAGCAAATAGAACCAATGACCAGAACAATGACAATAAAACCTCTCAGATCTGTCTAGCATGAAACTAAGCTGTGATATGGCATTTTAACTCGGTCTTAACCTCTGAGGTTTTAGGCTTAGCTCCAGGTCCAGGTCTTAGCTCTAATAGAGTTTTTTCACAGGCATGGGTCAGTCTGCTTTAGCTGCACTGTGCCGTGCCAAGCCAAGCCGTGATGGCATGTGTTTCTAGTATGGCCGCACAGCAGGGGATAGCAGCACTGAGCCATGCTGCTGTGGTCTCTCTGTGTTCAGCTCTTAGGACTTAAGTAACTTCTAACTGAATCTTTGTGGTTTGGGATTTAGTTTCACTCATGTGTTCTTATTTTGTACTTTGGGATATCAGTATTATTTGGCTGTTTACTGATAATGACTGGCTGTATCAGAGCTGTGCTGTTACTGCTGATGCAGACCTAACCTCTCCTATCCAACTGGCGGGATGCTTTTATTGTGGAAGAGTTATTGGGAAATGCAATGTGTTTGCTATCAAGTTAGCAGAGCTTCGTTAGTGGTGCTATTCTTCCAAAAAAACAAGTGTGATCAACAAACATACTCTGTGCTCCCTGCCCTTTGGTCAACTGACCAGTTTTCAGTATTGCAGGGAAGACGAGTACAAACAATAAAGGTGGAAATGTTCAACTGTGTTGAACTTTGGGTGCAAGTTCCCTGACATGGTGCTGTGGAGTGGCGCATCTTGTGCAGTGCTGGAAAATAATTATTCCTTTGTTGATGCTGTATACTTAGATATGTTCCAGTTTGTTAGATGTTCAATGTTGTTATTGGTCATGTTTTCCATTGTGTCTGTCTTAGGCCAGTTCATGTGTTTATATATCTCCCTTGTATACACTTGAAAAGAGCAAGTCTGTTTAGTTCTGTTGTATTAAGCTGAAGCTTTAGTTTCTTTGTTGCTTAGTTGACCTACTTTGATTTTGGGCACTAATTTTTGTAGCTTCTTATTCTGGTTTCTTACATCATATTAGTAGCCATTTATTTTAATGATGTTTATTATTACATATATCAACTTTATAAAAGTGCTTTTTCTTTTTACATCTGTTTTTCTGTCTTTTTTGCCCAGGTCCAGTTGGTTCATGCACGATGTAAAGTTGGTCAGAGCACACGACCCAACTTGATAGCACAGCTGCACATTTGGACAGCACACAATTTCCTCTGATTTCCTCAAGCTACGGAAAAACCGTAGTTGGGTCTGGCTGAAATGTTTGCTGCTGAAAGCTTGGTTCCACTTTTCTTAGCCTCCTTTCTGAAATACCATCAAGTTTTAATGCGTATGTTATGTGACTGGGGTAATGCAGTCTTCACTTCAGAATTCACTGTCCAACATAGACCTTTTTAATCGAAGATTCGAAAGGCAGCCAAAACTTATGGGAAGTTCTTGTGTTTTCATACTGGTGTACTGTAGGTGACAAAGCTTTATTGTGTTCGTTACATTGAATAACGAAGCCTAAAAAGCCTCTTTCCATTCTACATCTCTTAACTCAAACATAACCACTTACTGAAACCAGCCCTGAACTACTCCATTGACCATTCAGCCACAATTAATTCTTATGAAAAATAATGTATCACTGCAAGGTTAACAATATTTGTCAGGCATCACTGAAACTGTTCAGATTAGTAATAGGATGATCGCTTTAACCACATGTTAGTTTCCACTTACTGACTTATGGTTAATAAGAAGACTTAATCACAGGTTATTAAGAAAATTATTGTAGTGATGGTGAGGTATTTCTTGAGAAAATATGTTTTCATCAGGGAGGGTAATACAGATGATTATATGATTAGTCTTTACTCTTACAGGGCAGATTGTCAGGACTCAGTTTCATGCCTATGTCTTCACTGAACTTGTGTTTCTTGTGTGTCTCTCTCTCCAGCTGTGTGTCTAGGTTGTGTCTGTGCTGAGCTGGGCATTAGGGTTGGGCAGTAATCTGGTAGTAATAAGGTATCCCGTGGTATCTAAAAATAGCAACGGTATCAGTTTCATTACCGTCATTAAAAAAATGCTGCGCATATAGGTCTATAGGGGCATAACATGATTGTAGCATCGTCATAACGAAAATGAAGTCCACTCCGTTCAATGTATCTGGTTGAATTTTTACTCAGGGAAAAGGTGACATGCAAAAGTACATGAACCCGAGCAGTCGTACACGTCTTAACACAGGTATGTCCATGCGCTTGCTATTGTTCTTAGCTCTCATAAAGGGACGAAAAGCAAATAAAACAATAAAATAACACTTCGGGCTGCTCAGCAGAGTCGTCTGTCAGTGCTCTGCTCCTTCATGAGACGGAGCGGTGAAACTAACTGCGTGGTTACGCCGGTCAATAGCTCAGCGACCCGCCCACATTCACCATAGAAACACCAATGACGATCCAGAAGGAAGTAACCCCAGAGATAGGTTATTATCGTATCGTAATACCGTATACCCCGGGAAAACGTGGGGAAAGTTTGACGGTATCAAAATTTGGATACCGCCCAACTCTACTGGGCATGGTTACCTGGTTCCTCCTAGTGCCTATCCACCTACACACCTGAGGCTCATCAAGTAATCACCACCCTATAAACCCCTGGCTCCTCACTCCAGTCTTCGCCAGGTCGTCCATTTACCCAACTAGAAGTATTCTCAACTCTGACTCTCTACAATGTTCTTGAATTTCCTGGAAAGAGTGTGCTCTGTTGCATTCTCCTATGCTTTTGGATGTTTTCTGACACTCCTGTTTTTTCCCTCTCTGCCTCAGACTGCCTCAAGCTATTCCACACCTGGACTCACTGCCGCAAGCCAGCCAAACTCACTCTGTCTCTGCCTACCTGTGATCCTCCCCGCCACTCTCCAATGCCTGCTTGGCTCAGTACAAGGTCTGAATATTCAATTCCTGTGTGCACAATAAACTGTCAATATCCTTCATTTCCTATTCTCCATGTCCCGTTCCTAGGTAAAATTCAATATCTTGATATGACATAGATGGTCTTCCTGCTTGCAGTTTTGGAAAGTGGAGTTAAATTTGTCACATTGAAGCCCAGTCAAAATGGTGAACATCCATCCATCCATTTTCTATACCGCCTATCCCTTGCGGGGGGGCTGGAGCCTATCCCAGCTGTCAATGGGTGAGAGGTGGGGTACACCCTGAACTGGTCGCCAGTCGATCGCAGGGCAACACACAAGACAGACAACCATTCACGCTCACACTCACACCTAAGGACAATTTTAGACTCACCAATTAACCTAATGAGCATGTTTTTGGTCTGTGGGAGGAAGCCGGAGTGCCCAGAGAGAACCCACGCATGCACGGGAAGAACATGCAAACTTCACACAGAAAGGCCCAACCCGGGGATCGAACAGGCGACCTTTTTGCTGTGACCTTTTTGCATGCGCACTACCTGCTTTGCAACCATGCCACCCTAAAATGGTGAACACCACAGACCTAATCACTCATGTCTTTCACAAATTAGAACAAATTAGCTTCCTTAAACACAGTGGTGATCTTAAAGAAATCGTAGCAGGGTCAAACAAATCGTAGCAATCGCAGAACATCTGGTACCTGTCCCAGTAATCTTAAATTTGTCAATGTTCAGTCACAGTCAGTCTCATAATGGTAATTTTCCAGGTGCCAGGTATGGTCTTATTCTCCTTGTTTAAGTCAGGACATGTCAAAGGAAACATGGCTGATGTCCTGAGGTGACAGGTAAAGGTTTAAATCAGAGGGTGGTCTCAGTGACCTCATATTTCTCCTATCACAGAATCCCAACAGCTGAAATGTCTCTTTTCCATTTTGGTCCATGATCTGATTAGTCATAAGAATTTGCATGTAATGCTTTTAATTGAGGTCTGACTAAACAGCACTGCTGGTGTGGCAACACCGATAGTGGCTTGTCCTCTCAACTATATTTTGTAGTTTGAGTGTAATGACATTGACCTGTCTGAATTTCAATATCTTGCTCTTGAGCTCAAAGCAGAATTATTGGTGCTCATCATTAAATTAAAAATCAGCTACCAAGATATTCATCATTGTTTATGCAGGAATCTCAGAGCTGATGAGTGCTTGCTCATGGGGGAATTGTTGGTTCTCTGTAGATAAAAGAGCTTGGTCTGTACCAGCTCTATATGGAAAGTGTCCTGAGACAACTTCTGTTGTGATTTGGCGCTATACAAATAAAATTGAATTGAATTGAATTGAAAATTGAATCACACTTAGTATTGCTAAATACGACAGACTAATCCTGAATGGAGAACTGAACATTCATATCAACTAAGAGGACAACTGCTTGTAAATTTACTGGACAGCTTTCAGCTTACACAACATGTCAATGAAGCCACTCATTAGCATGGTAACATTCTGGACTTGGTAATAACAACATGGTTAAACATTGCATCCCCATTATGACCATGACTTCTTGAGCAAATGTCTTGAAAAGTTGGTGTGTGTAAGCTTTGTGTCAGAGAAACATGCCATCTGTTGCGGAGTTGCACAAGGGAGCTGCCTTGGCCCATTATTGTTCTTACTATACATGCTGCCACTTGGTGACATCATTACAGAGAACAATGTATGTTTCTGATTCATGCCTTTATTTCAAGCCAACTCGGTTACCGTAACACACTATTTACAGGTCTTTCAAAAGAAAAAAAAAGACACTGAGAGACTACAGGTCATTCAAAACTCTACAGCTCAGTGATTAACCAGAACCAAGAGCAGACAGCACATTAGTCCAGTTTTAGCTGCTCTGCCCTGGCTTCCTGTAACATTCAGAATTGATTTTAAGGTCCTCCCAGTTTCATCAGAGATGAAACCTTTGTCAACATCTACCTGGGTATCAGGGAAGTAGCTCACTGAATATTTTTAAAAGAAACCTAAAAACTAATGCTCTCAAAAATATCACGTTATTAAGGCGATGACGCAAATCAATTTTAACGGCGTCATTTTTTTTATGGCGCGATTAACGTTCTTTGTGACCTAGTGAACTTGTAGTTTTTTATAAGCTGTGGCCACTGCTAGTAACGTTACAAAAACTACAGGATCCGAAAACAAAACAATGGGCACGCCCCACGCATGTTTTAGTCTCGCCTGCTCGCTAGCTGTGAAAGTGTAGGTGGGCATCAAGCGCGAGACGCCGAAATGGATGCGAACAAGATTCTGAATAGAAAGTTTAGTTTCAAAAAGTTGCCTGATGGGTCGACTGACAAGACCAAAGTTTGGACAGAGGCATATGGATACCGCAACTACAAACAAACTTACTGCAGCCATAGCCAAGTAATGTTCATTCTTTCTGGAGAGAAATAAGAGGCTGGGTTGATAAACCTCTGGTGAATAAATAGAAGAGCATCACAGTCTGACTGCTTGTATGTTCAAAGGAAACTTAAGAAAGGAAAGTTTAATCCATGGTTTAACTGCACTATAGCCTGAGTCCTAGTTTACAATGATGTGCACTTTGTAACTTTATCTTGGATCACCCTGTTTTGATCCCTTAGAAAATGTTGTTGAAGGGGCTTTTTTGTAACCAAGCATTTATTTTTTGTCATCTGTTAAACAGTGTTAAATTGTGTGAGATTTGATTCATTCAAATGTGAATGACTGCTCAAAATGAGAATGTTAGTGTGAAATATAACACTACACGTTGTTTTCAATAAAAAAACATTTGCACAAAGCAAGCATATCCACTTTTCCATGTTGATAACAGTATTAAAATGATAATTAATAGCACATTTAGAATGGATAAAAATGTGTGATTAAATTGCGATTAATTGCGAGTTAACTATGACATTCATGTGATTAATCGCGATTAAATATTTTAAACGATTGACAGCACTACTAAAAGCACATCTCTTCACTTCAGCTTTTAACTAACCATGACTTCTATGACAGCTTTTACTTCATCATATTACTATTATTCAGTGGTTTTATGTTCCATCTTATGTTATGCATTGTCTTTATGTTCATCCTTATTCTCTTATTTTCACTACTATTATCAAGTGGCTTTGATTCTCCATCTTATTTTACAATAAGTTTATATCCCTGTTTTTTTGTTCATTCAATGTCTTCTTTATGTGAAGCACTTGGTGCATCTGAGTTCTTTGTTGTGAAGCATTTGAGCAGCATTTCTTGCATGGAAAGTGCAATACAAATAAATATTATGATGATGATGATGATGATGATGATGATGATTATTTAATGATCATAATAATAATATTATAAGGAAAAAAAAAAGTTAGTCCAGATACAGTGAATGAATGTTCTTTTTAGAAAAGCATTTCACAATATAATTTGTCTTACTATATAACTGCTTTGTAGTTTCACCAAAAAAAAGAAACTCTCCAAACACTTCACGTGTCATCACCCCATTGAAAAAAGTCATTCAAGAAACAAGGACTATGTAATGATAACATATGACTATACACATGAAAAGCAAGCAGTTCTTTTTTTTTTATTCCTGAAAACGGTGTCTGTGAAAAATTTCGGTGGGGAAATATCCATGAGAAATTCACTGGCACATACATGTATGGCTGCAGTAATTACCAAGGTCACAATGTCTAATTAATGACGGAACCCGGCTAACGAGCATCTGTAATTACAATCAGACTGCTCCTCGAACAAGGCAGTGTGATTAACAATTAGAGCCTATTATAACAAGGACCCTTCAATTAATACCTGCCTTTAGGCAAGATGTGAAAAGAGAGATGGAAGGAGGAAGACAGAAAAAAGAGAGAGCAGGAACTAAAGCAGGAGAGAGCAAATAAACAGGAACAGAACTGCAGAGAGAGAGAGAGAGAGAGAGAGAGAGACATTGAACAGTCCTGTGTTTTGTAGGTGATTTTACACGGCTACAGCACAAAAACACATTCTTAAGCATTTCATTAAGAGGATGAGATGTATTCAGTCCCACAACCAGATGACAACCTAAAACAAGAGTAGATGCTGTATTTCACAAGAGTTGAGATGACATTCAGGTGTTATTTCAGCTTGGTTGTTTATGTGAAGTGGAATCTCATGCCAGAATGTATGGGAACATTAGATTATTAATATAAACAAGTCCAGACGTGTTCATGCTCAGTGAATTGGAAATGCTGCTCCACACCATGTAAAATTAGCCCATTAGGCTGACTGAGCAGTCAAGGAGGCAGATGCTGAGAGCGGTGAGGTTTCCATCTTAACTTTAATTTTTCAATCTTATTAAGTACAACAATTCTTGCTCAACGATAATAGCATGCTCGACATCTACCTCAGGAAGAACCCCTCCACCACACACAGACTGCCCCTTATATAAGGGTGTCTGCTGGCACATACCATCTACAGAGAGCAATACAGATATATACTCGTATAAATATGCAATAAATATTTCCATAAACCCTCACCAAATATATACACAGTCTTAATATTTATTTACACACTCAAATACACTTAATAAATGCCAATAAATATCTTACACAAATAAATACATTTAACCAATGCAGCCAAACTCCCCTCTACCCACATCCCACTTGATGTTACCCTACCGGAACTGATGAAAAGGTGTGCTAACCCCAGGGGAATTATTTTACCAGAACACCCTGGGGGAAGGACAACAGGCAGAGGTTTGAACATGGCAGTTACTTCCTATTTACCATTTGGCTGTAGTTTGAAAACTCACACTCACACATACGTGAGTCAAACATTGCCTTATTTCCTGTGGCGGCACGGTGGAACGGTGGAAACGCTGTCGCCTCACAGCAAGAAGGTCCCGGGTTTGTCGTGTCCTCCACCATGCCTTCAGTGCCAGCTGCTTGAGGAAAGGAAAGGAAACTCTGTGTGGAGTTTGCATGTTCTCCCCATGTTCACCTGGGGTATCCTCCTTAAAATACCCCCACGAAAGAGATTGGGTACCTGGGCGCCCGTCGGATGGCAGCCCACCGCTCCTGGTCTGCCATGGAGGAAGGTGACCAGGATGGGATAAAGGCAGAGGACAAATTTCACCAAATCTGCATGGCGTGTGTGTGATGTAGTTGTTGTGTGACTAATAAAGGGGATTGTCCCTCCAATTCTTCTTCTCCTTCTCCTTCTCCTTCTCCTTCTCCTTCTTCTTCTTCTTCTTTTAGAGGGGACTGATGAGGTGGACCAGCCTCATGTCACCACTGTGCACATGTAACACAAGCTACTATCACATGGTTCTCCTGTGTGCTCATATGTATATGCCGATCACATTAGCATCTTTACTGGTAAAATATACTGTTAATAGAGATTTAGTAATGGAAACTCGTCGTTACATAGCCATTAGCTGTAGTCAGCCAGTTAGCCAGTGTGGCACCTCCTGCTAGCTGTCCCTCTGCGCCTCGCAAGGAGCAGAGGAAAACTGGGGAGGCTGGGTGACTGTCCAATGGATGCATAGCCCTAAGCTGAATCCCACCAGCAACCAGCTCATGTTTGTAACAGGTTCTCCCCACTCTGCAACAACGCGCTGGCTATGGATAAATGGAAATACTGTTGAGGTGGTGTACAGCAACCAGTGAGGGCTTTCTGGGGAAGATGTGGTCTGTTGAGGACAGATGGTGTCCATCCCACTTTGGATGGAGCAGCTCTCCTTTGAAGAAATCTGACTGACTTTATGAGCAGACCAAAAATCAACCATGATGACCCAGAGCTGAGACCAGGAGGCAGCTTCTCTGCGCTTCCACTGGAACAGTTATCCACCCAAAACCCCATACAGACTGTGTCTGCCCCTGACAATGTAAATTAATTAAATGAGAATTTAATGAGAAAGAAAACATCTGAATTATTACAGACAAAATCCATCACCATTGAGGTTGCTGCCTGTTAAAAGGAAGTTTTTCCTCGCTGCCATCACTCAGTGCTCCTCATAGGGTAATTGTCGGGTCTCTGTACACTGAAGAATACGGTCTTGAACTGCTCTACATGGAAAGTGTCTGAGATAACTTTTGTCGTAATATGTGCTATATAAATAAAACTGACCTGAATTAGCAGAAAGCGTGTTTTTTAGTCTACCAACTAATCAATCTGACATGAGCCTCTGGAAGATCATCAATTTCATAAACAACTCGCACTATCACTCACTATCTACTTAATGTGATGATCACCAGTTAAAGGTTTAAGTGTTACTGTGAAAGTGCAAATGCCAAGGGGCTTACAATCAACAGACACAGGTGGAACCACATCCAACTGATTGACTCCTCTGCTGCAGTTTGGCAGGTATCATTACATTAATCATTGCATTAACTACTGTTTGTGGAGACATGGATATTGTGGAGAGGGAGCAACAAGTTTACATAATCAGAAAAACACCAAAACTTGTCTTTAAACCCTCTGTGCAGCTCCTTGCCTTATACGGTATTTATGTTACTTTAAAGGAGGAATTTGTTCCCTTTGTCTGCACGTTTGATGTTGATGTGTGGTGTCGTTTTTATTTTGTTTTTATTTATTGGGCTTTTTGGTGGAGCAGAGGCATGTGGTAGGTGGCTTTTATTTTCAATTTGTAAGAACAAACTGAAGGCTTGCTGAAATGGAAAAACTACAAATGCTTGAACAGGAGGTATATTTGTTTGTGCTGGGAGGTGTGCTGATGTCTTTAGTGTGTGTGTGTGTGTGTGTGTGTGTGTGTGTGTGTGTGTGTGTGTGTGTGTGTGTGTGTGTGTGTGTGTGTGTGCATGCGTGCGCTCGCTTGTGTGTGTGTGTGTGCATGTGTGTGTGTGTGTGTGTGTGTGTGCACGTGTGCGCATGTGTGTGTGTGTGTGTGTGTGTGTGTGTGTGTGTGTGCGTGTGTGTGTGTGTGTGGGCAAACTTTTCTGCCTTCCACTTCTTTATTTTGCAAAATATTAAACTGCCTCATGTCTCTGTGGAGGGTGAATGAAAAAACAGTCACATTTTATTATGATTGCATTCAGAGTGAGACAGAATGAGGCACAGAGGTCAGATATAGCAACACACACACACACACACACACACACACACACACACACACACACACACACACACACACACATACAGAATGAGAGAGAAAGGTCAGGTTGGTGATGGAGACTGAATGACTGTTGAGATGTAAAATTGTGTGCTTTTACAGTTTAGTTAAGTTTATACTGGAAAGATATCATTAAACCATTGTAAATAATTGAAAATAATTAAAAAGCTTGTTTTATCAGACAATAGTTGTTACTGATATCAACTTAGTATAAAATACAGAAGTTCTAATACAGTCTGATAACAATGGTGGTCTTTCTAAGTAAAAATAAGTTTTCTGCTTTCATTTTTGTTTTTCTACTTTTGCCACCACTGCCTTTTATCAACAACAACACTTCCATGTCAATTGTTTATGAAGTTGCAATTATCTTGTGGTGTGAAGCTGGACCCTCAGAAACACCATGGACAATCTTTATAACAAAAAACAACTAGATATCTGAAAATACTGATGCAAATGTAATTAAGCCATTAAAATGACCCCAAAACAAAATGATTTATGAGAAGATGGCCTGCAGTTTGTCATGCTCGGAAAGCTGAGCATGATGAAATGAATTTTGGATTGCTGGGCACAATCAGCTGTTTCTTCATCTGTTCTTTACCAGTCCACCAGAGAAACGAATTCATTGTGCTTAGGTAAAATTACAGGGACGGGAATCACACTTGTTTTTACAAAATCTGTCACCAAGAAAAATGTGTTTGCCAATTTCTTTCATATATGTCTGGGTCACATGAGTTTGTTTGTCTTACTTTGCTTGTAACTGGCACGATCATTTTAGGCACATCAAATGTGAAAATGCAACAGTCAGTTTCCTGCTCTTTGTACTACATCACCACTTCCTCTTTGCTCATGTCATAATTATTGACAATAAACATAAATATGTGTTGTACTAAACTGAAACAACTGTAATAAACATATAAAGAGCTGCATATAGCAAACTTCCTTGTATGTGTAAAATCGTACTTGGCAATAAAGCTTTTTCTGATTCTGACTAGTCTATATGTGTTTGATGAGTGTTTAAATGCAGGTCAATTACAGCAGACAGACATGGCATGGATAATCAAGTGTAAAATGATTGTGTGCTTAGATGAGAGTAGCATGTTGTCAATTACAGCTAATTTGGTAATCTGATGACAATAACATCCTCTGAAATGCATTTACATTACATTAACGGGACTCAGACTGGATCTTTTACATCTTTTGACAATTGGAGTGACGCAAAGATGCCACGGTTGGTATAGTCGATGTATATACTGTAGCTGGATCGTACTGTACTGTGTTACTGTGTGACAACAGTCAATGAACAACAGCTTTGCTACACACATGAATGACTCACAAACACCGTCTGTAGTATGTGGAATCAAAGGATCATTTTACTTTACATTTCACCTTCTAATTGCTCTTTCTCTGCAGGCTTATCATTATGCAAAACTTCCAAACCTATGAAAATAAGTGCTTCTGATGTTTGTCTAGTGAATGGTCATTGTCAATCCATCCATTTTCTATGCCGCTTATCCCTTTCGGGGTCGCGGGTGGGCTGGAGCCTATCTCGGCTGTCAACGGGCGAGATATATATTTTCTTATTTTTGTGAACATTCTCAAAACCTGTGTATAATATCCTCTGCCACAATAAAAATCAGTCGAAGTATGTATTCTAACCTACCTACGCACAACACAGTCATTGGCAGCGTAGTGGCAAATTCCAGGCAAAGCAATGGATGACTTTTGCAGTGGTAAGATGTGTTGCGATCCTCTCCCTCCTTTGTTTAAGCTATCGGTTTAAACTGCATGGAAATGTCATGATAAGTCATTGTTAATGTGTTCCTGGGTTTCTTTCATTGGTTTTGTAAAATAAAAAACATGTTTTACTTCTGTTAATTTCTTCAGAGTTTTTTTATCATTTGCATATTGTCTGACTCGCTGCAGAGTACTGAGGGAGAGCCTGCCACTGTGTGTGTATTGACTGTGCCCCGTGCTGCTCTTTATAGGTGCGTGACGATGTTAAAGAGTTGGTTGTAATGTTCTTTTGTGTAGTTTAAGGAAGGACTGCATTAGATGAGTAGCCTAACAACATGAAAATGATCTAATTATTTCATGTATATTTTTATTTTTTTATTTTTCCCTAAGAGATACCAATTTAAAGTATACTTGTAACCCCTGTAAGGGCATGCATTTTTTTCTGTGGACATATTTTATTTGGTAATATGTATATTGTAAAAAAAAAAAAAAAAAAAGCAATGGATGACTTTTGCAGGTTAAAATGCCTTCCTCCATATATGACCTTTCCTGCTCTTTGTACTACATCACCACTTCCTCTTTGCTCATGTCATAATTATTAACAATAAACATAAATATGGGTTGTACTAAACTGAAACAACTGTAATAAACATATAAAGAGCTGCATATAGCAAACTTCCTTGTATGTGTAAAATCGTACTTGGCAATAAAGCTTTTTCTGATTCTGACTAGTCTATATGTGTTTGATGAGTGTTTAAATGCAGGTCAATTACAGCAGACAGACATGGCATGGATAATCAAGTGTAAAATGATTGTGTGCTTAGATGAGAGTAGCATGTTGTCAATTACAGCTAATTTGGTAATCTGATGACAATAACATCCTCTGAAATGCATTTACATTACATTAACGGGACTCAGACTGGATCTTTTACATCTTTTGACAATTGGAGTGACGCAAAGATGCCACGGTTGGTATAGTCGATGTATATACTGTAGCTGGATCGTACTGTACTGTGTTACTGTGTGACAACAGTCAATGAACAACAGCTTTGCTACACACATGAATGACTCACAAACACCGTCTGTAGTATGTGGAATCAAAGGATCATTCACCTTCTAATTGCTCTTTCTCTGCAGGCTTATCATTATGCAAAACTTCCAAACCTATGAAAATAAGTGCTTCTGATGTTTGTCTAGTGAATGGTCATTGTCAATCCATCCATTTTCTATGCCGCTTATCCCTTTCGGGGTCGCGGGTGGGCTGGAGCCTATCTCGGCTGTCAACGGGCGAGATATATATTTTCTTATTTTTGTGAACATTCTCAAAACCTGTGTATAATATCCTCTGCCACAATAAAAATCAGTCGAAGTATGTATTCTAACCTACCTACGCACAACACAGTCATTGGCAGCGTAGTGGCAAATTCCAGGCAAAGCAATGGATGACTTTTGCAGTGGTAAGATGTGTTGCGATCCTCTCCCTCCTTTGTTTAAGCTATCGGTTTAAACTGCATGGAAATGTCATGATAAGTCATTGTTAAAGTGTTCCTGGGTTTCTTTCATTGGTTTTGTAAGATAAAAAACATGTTTTACTTCTGTTAATTTCTTCAGAGTTTTTTTTATCATTTGCATATTGTCTGACTCGCTGCAGAGTACTGAGGGAGAGCCTGCCACTGTGTGTGTATTGACTGTGCCCCGTGCTGCTCTTTATAGGTGCGTGACGATGTTAAAGAGTTGGTTGTAATGTTCTTTTGTGTAGTTTAAGGAAGGACTGCATTAGATGAGTAGCCTAACAACATGAAAATGATCTAATTATTTCATGTATATTTTTATTTTTTTATTTTTCCCTAAGAGATACCAATTTAAAGTATACTTGTAACCCCTGTAAGGGCATGCATTTTTTTCTGTGGACATATTTTATTTGGAAATATGTATATTGTAAAAAAAAAAAAAAAAGCAATGGATGACTTTTGCAGTGAGGAGTGAGGGAGAGCCCGCCACTGTGTGTGTGTATTGACTGTGCCCCGTGCTGCTCTTTATAGAATAAATGTGCAGATCCTGAATCCTGGTGTGAGAGCTGTCCTTCCATTCATGAGCAACCATTCTGCAACTGCTACAATAGCAGTGTAACATAATATTCAATTGGGGGTTATTTTGTTGGCAAAGACATTTGTGCTACATATATTTTTTTTGAATTAAGAATAAAATGAAGTTACATTTTTTTATTAATAATTAGCATTGTAGTTTCGTATCAAGAATCAAGACATCACAGTGAGGGTCACCCATGCACTGTGTGTGTCTGCGTGTGTGTGCATGTGAGATTGATACTGACACCTGTTCAGTCCAGTGACCAGTTGTGTCAGGTGTCCCTTGACACAGTGGGTGCATGTACTGAATCTGTGAGTGTCTGTACAAGTGTCTGTGATAGTCTGCGGGCACAGGTGTGTGTGTGTGTGTGTGTGTGTGTGTGTGTGTGTGTGTGTGTGTGTGTGTGTGTGTGTGTGTGTGTGTGTGTGTATGTGTGTGTATGTGTGTCTGAGTGTGTGTGTGTGTGTGTGTGTATGTGTGTGTATGTGTGTTTGAGTCTGTGTGTGTGTGTGTGTATGTGTGTGTATGTGTGTCTGAGTGTGTGTGTCTGTGTGTGTGTGTGTGTGTGTGTGTGTATGTGTGTCTGAGTGTGTGTGTGTGTGTGTGTATGTGTGTGTATGTGTGTGTGTGTGTGTGTGTGTGTGTGTGTGTGTGTGTGTGTGTGTTTTAATAGAGGGATTAACACCTGTAAATGAGGACATTCACACGGTCCTATCACATCTCACCCCATTCTCGTCTCCTTTCATCTCTTAGATACTCAGTAAATGCTCGTAACGCACCTCTTTGCTGTCTCAATGGTGAATTCTGTCACTCACAGTATCTGCTGCAGCTACAAATACAACTTTCACCACAAAGTGGCCATGAAATGGAATAAAACAGCAGCATTTAGCAGTAGAGTGGCAGACTGCAACTAGCTGAACACCACTCACCTCACCCTGCCACTGTGTGTGTGTGTGTGTGTGTGTGTGTGTGTGTGTGTGTGTGTGAGTGTTGTGTGTGGACCTTAAATGGTTGTGGACCTGCGAGTGCTGCAGCTGTCAGACTATACGACAAAAACTGCTCCAAGTAACTTGTGAATTATCTGTGTAATAATCTGTGCAATGCAAATACTATCTATAATTTCTTAAGACGATGTTTATTTTTTATTCCACTCTTTTGTATATACATATACAGCATATCCGCTTCATTGATCAAATCAAATCAAACTTTATTTATATGGCAGCAACACAAAGTGCCTCACAGAGGCTAAAAACAATAGAAAACCCAGCCCTCCCGCCCCCATAAATACATAGAGACGTATAGAGACACACACTCACAGACACACACGCACGCACCCATACGGAAAAGGCAAGGAATAAGCCACCTTTGGGGGCCATCCACACTGAGAGGGCCCCCGGCCCATGCCTAGGGAGCACCACCCGAGTCCACCCCGACTCAGGCAGCGCCCCCATCAGTAGACCAAGAGCAGCTCCCAGTGTGGGGGGCCCCCATGAGGAAACACTGGAGCTAAAAACCAAGGGACTAAGACATAAACATAAAATAAAATAAAATGAATAAATGAAATAAATAGTAATTAAACATGTTGTTAAAACATGCAACTAAAATAAGATAAAAATAAGGATTAAATATGATAAGACGCCTGATTAAAGGAATGAGATAAATCAAACAAATCAATTGAAAGCCTGATTAAAAAGGTGGGTCTTGAGCCTCTTTTTAAAAACATCAACAGTCTCTGCGGCCCCGAGGTTCTCCGGCAGGCTGTTCCACAATCAGGGGCCATAATAACTAAAAGCCGCCTCCCCGTGTGTTTTAGTTCTTACTTTTGGTATGGTTAAGAGGCCGGAGCCGGAGGACCTCAGGGTCCGCGAGGGTTGTTATGGTAAAAGTAGGTCAGATAAATAAGAAGGCCCGAGACTGTTAAAACATTTAAAAACTAATAAAAGAACCTTAAAATCTATCCTGAAACGCACGGGGAGCCAATGCAGCGATTTTAAAACTGGTGTAATGTGCTCCCGCCCTCTGGCCCTCATCAGCACGCGAGCCGCCGAGTTCTGTAGTAGTTGAAGATTGGAGATACTCTTTTTGGGAAGACCAGAGAGCAGGGCATTACAATAATCTAAGTGACGAGATAAGAGCATGCATCAGCACCTCCGTGCTGGCCTGAGAGAGAAACGGGCGGACTCTGGCTATATTCTTAAGATGGTAAAAACCTGTCTTTGTTATGTTTTTGATGTGTGGAATAAAAGTAAGCTCAGAGTCAAAAATCATGCACAGACTTTTTGCAGAATGTGTTGGTTTAAGATCTTGTAGTTTTGGTAAAAGTTTCTCTCTCTGGCCTTCAGGACCAATGACTAAGACTTCTGTTTTGGTTCTGTCATTGGTGCTGCTGTAACTGGAATTTCCCCTTGTGGGACTAATAAAGGAATACTGAATTGAATTGAATTGAATTGAACTGAATTGAATTGAATTGAACTGACTGAACTGGATTGAATTGAATTGAATTGAATTGAATTGAATTGAATTGAACTGACTGAAATGAATTGAATTGAATTGAATTGAATTGAATTGAATTGAATTGAACTGAACTGAATTGAATTGAATTGAATTGAATTGAACTGAATTGAATTGAATTGAATTGAATTGAATTGAATTGAATTGAATTGAATTGAACTGAATTGAACTGAATTGAATTGAATTGAACTGAACTGGATTGAACTGAATTGAATTGAATTGAATTGAACTGAATTGAATTGAATTGAATTGAATTGAATTGAATTGAATTGAATTGAACTGAATTGAATTGAATTGAACTGAATTGAATTGAATTGAATTGAATTGAACTGAACTGGATTGAATTGAATTGAATTGAATTGGTCTCATAAAGGAAACATTGTGGTACGTCTTAATTAAGCAATGTTTTTTCCTGTTTTCATATTGACAACATGCCTGCAGCCCATGTTCTGATTATGGTTACTCACAGGAGGGCACAGGTAGCCCGCTTCATGAAGAGCTGCCATTAGTTACCGTGGTGATCTAATTCACTCAGGAGTGACATACCATTCGGAAGCCAAAAAGGCTGTGTTAAAGTTACCGAATAATCTCAGCATTACTCAAATGTAGGAAGCTCTCTTAATCATGTGGTGGCCATTACGATGAAAAGGAAAGACAGATTTGTTTTGGGGGTTTTCTATTAGTTTAGTGAGCTGTGAGTCAAGAGTGAGCTGAAAGTGAAAGGAGAGAAAGTCAAATGAAAATGATGAACTGTGAATATGGGAAATGTACAGTAGATGGGAAATATATTTGGCATTCAATCTGGAAAAGCTTCTGTCTCACAGTTTGTGTGTGTGTGTGTGTGTGTGTGTGTGTGTGTGTGAGAGAGAGAGAGAGAGAGAGAGAGAGAGAGAGAGAGAGAGAGTGTGTGTGTGTGTGTGTGTGTGTGTGTGTGTGTGTGTGCGCGCGCGCATGTTATTCTACGCACTCCAGAGAAAATAGTGTTTGTAAGTCTGCTCACAAACAGAAACACATATGCCTAGAGCCAGGGTTCTGAGCAAGGCTGACACTGTGTATGAGAGAACAGTATATGGGCTAAAGATACGTCGCAGCTGGTGAGTGTTTTGTCTGCAAAGATTAACTATAGAGTCTATATGATACCATGGCTGTTTGACACACACACACACACACACACACACACACACACACACACACACACACACACACACACAGTGTATCTGACACCACGTCAGCTGACAGGTATGTTGAGGGGAGTGTTTGAACAGGACATAAACCTAGTGTGTGGGAGTGACACTGATCTTGTCTTCAGATCTGAGGAAGTCAGTGAGTCAGACTCTGAAGTGAAGCTCATGATGCACTTTCAGCTCTTACATATTTCCTATAGATTTGATTGGTGCAACATGGGTTGTGTATGGGACGATTTTTGTGTTACATCTTCAATTAAGTCTTTGCATCACAACTGTTTTTCAGACTTTGACTTGAAGATGTTGCTTGTGTACTCTGACATCAAGCTGGTGGACGGATAGGGCTTTGAAAATGTCTCGGGGAAAACATCTTTTTCTTTCTTGAAGAAGTGAAATATTCAAATAAAAGAGAGTGGTACTGTTGAGTGTGAAACTTGACTTGCTGATGAAATGCTGGTGTCTGCTCTTTTCAAAGTGAGCTGGTGGTTTGTACTTGAAAGGCTGACACAGGTTTGAACTTGTGTTTTAGGCCAAATTGCTGATGAAACTTGACTGACAAGAGGCATAAAATGGGAATAAAGAGTAAATGATCTTGAAAACAGACTGGAATGACCGATCGTTGGTCAGTGAGCAGCAACAGAACATCATCTGCTTGCGAATCTGCTATGTCACCTTGAAAAAGACCATTCAACCCAAAAATGAACTTCACACTTACTGTATACCAAAGGTATTTAATAATCCCTGGAGTGTCAATTACATTAGACCTTTGCAAACTCAACATGATGTGCTCTTTATGAACATGGTCAGTTTACATCCGGGGCTTAGCCTTGAATCTTTGAATGAGTCTGGGGTCATGCTTTGATCGATCAATATTGCAATATCAATTAATGTGAAAAAAAAAATATATATTATTATTGGTTCAAATCCATGCTTAATTGTCAAAAACAGAATATTTCAAACTAAAAAGAACTCATCTCAGCCTGATAACATGAGTAAATCTAGCCTGGCCACCAGAGGGTGCTGCCTCCCAAATTCTGCCAAAAGAGACCAGTTCACCGACAGCATGGTGAGCAGCAAAAAACTTTTATTTGAATGATTTAATACCACAGTTTAGTGCCATTAGTTTCAGCTCAGGTGTGATCTGTCCATCTATGAAAACCGTGAGTTGTCTGGCTCGTCGTCACATTTACCAAGCTGAAGTGTAATTAGCCTGTGTGCTAAGAATGTGAGTTGTGTATCAGCTCTGTTTGGAGTGACAAGGCTTATTTGAGATCACTACAAATGGGTCATAAACCCTTTAAACCCAGAGTTATTCTCCACAGCAACATCACAGCATATTTGGTGGTTTTCCACAACCAAACCTTATGTCAAAAAAAGATTCCTAGTTTTGAAGTACTCCAGCCACTGCGTATTTGCCTTAAGAGCTTATCAATAATAATAATAAACAGTAATTGAGTGTTATGGACGCTGCAATGTGTCCATCAAGAAATGGAAAATAACTTCAGATGCATGTGTGTGTGGAAAATCCCAAACCATGAAGGACATCATGAGATGTAACCAAGTCCCAAAGACGCCATATAGAAGATGGCTGCACATGAGGAACAAGATTAGGAGTTATTTGAAATCTGGGGCAGGGGGTGAGTCAGGTGGTCTAAAGGTTAGACTCAGGCCAGGCAGGAGAGCTGTGGCTGGCAGTGACTCACAGCAATACTTCAGTGTCATCATTATCATCAGCAGCAGGGACGAGGCAGCACACACACACAAGACGCAAACTTTAATATCATGGTGAAATGCCAGTTTGAGTGAACCCTTTTTTAAAGCTGTTAGAATTAATTCTCAGTAAATATAGATGTCCTGCATTCTGTTTACTTGCTTCATTTTGGTGGCCTGAGTATGCAGAACATGAAAGCTGGCTATTGGAAACTCTCTGTGTACAGAGCCCAAACAGTGACTGTAAATTTTGGCAACAAAAATAAAATTTGGCGTTAAAAAAGGGAAACATTGTCATTTAAACACTTGTATTGGAAAAAAGTGGTGTTGGCACGGAAACAAGCATCGGCATTGAAGTATGTTCCACAGAAAAATAAAATGCAGACATTAAAAACTATTTCCTTTTGTTCTGATTTTTTTTTATTTTGATGCATTTATGTGTGACAATCTTCACGTTTGTTTTCTTCATAGAGTTACAAATCTGCTCAGGTTAAAAAGCCTCAATTGCCATGATAACAATAACAACCATTTGGTTAAGGTTACAGGACCATCATGGTCACCCAAGTGTGAAAGATGAACATTTTGTTGTGCCACTCGTCCACACTGACCTCCTCCATTTTTGGAGTTCTAATTCTAAATTGGGCATTTGCCTCAACTAGTAATGCTGTTGTTTTCTGAGGTTGACAAAAAGAGGTGTACTATGTGATGACCTATGTAGATGACCAACTAATTTTTAAAGAGCATGTGACTTCCGTTGCTCTGTCATGCCGATGTGTCCTGTACAACATCAGGAAGATCAGACTCTACCTGGCTGAACATGCAACACAACTAGTACAAGTGCCTCGACTACTGTAATTCCTTACTGGCAGGGCTCCCAGCACGCTCATTAAAACCCTTGCAGAGGATCCAGAATGCAGTGGCTCAGCTTGTTTTTAACCAGCCCAAACGAGCGCATGTCACTCCGCTGTTCATATCCATCCACTGGCTCCCAGTTGCTGCCCGCATGAAGCTTAAGTCATTGATGCTTGCCTACAAAATCACCACCAAAACCGCTCCAACCTACCTGAATTCCCTCAATCAAGTTTATGTTCCCTCCCGCTCACTACACTCCCCCCAGGAACAGCACCTGGTGTTGCCACCTTCAAAAGGCCCTAAGTCTCTAGCTAGACTCTTTTCTTCTGTGGTTCCCCGGTGGTGGAAGGGTTCGGGGTTATTTTTAGAGAGTTACCAAACTCCATTCATTCTACAGAGTCCCTCTCAATCTTTAGAAAAAGACTAAAGACCAAGCTCTTTACTGAACACCTTCTTTCTTATAAAAAACATCTCTCTCTTCTCTTTATCCACTCTGTGCATCACTTCATAACACTGTCTTGTAGCACCTACATCCAGTTGGACCAGAAAGTTGTGTTAGGGCATTTACTCTTGTTGTTCTCTCCCATCTAGAACCTTGCTTGTGATGTATGAAAATCTCATATGTACGTCGCTTTGGATAAAAGCGTCTGCCACCTGACAAACTGTAATTGTAACTATTAAAACTGTTGTTAAATTATTATGGTGTATAATTTCAGTACAGGGCTGCACGGTGGCTCAGCAGGCAGTGCGCGTGCCTCACAGCAACAAGGTTGGCGGTTCAATTCCTGGGTCAGGCCTTTCTGTGTGAAGTTTGCATGTTCTTCCCGTGCATGCGTGGGTTCTCTCCGGGTACTCCGGCTTCCTCCCACAGACCAAAAACATGCTCATTAGGTTGACTGGTGACTCTAAATTGCCCCTAGGTGTGAGTGTGAGTGTGAATGGTTGTGTGTTTGTGCCCTGCGATCGACTGGCGACTGGTCCAGGGTGTACCCCGCCTCTCGCCTGTTGACAGCTGGGATAGGCTCCAGCCCCCCCGCAACCTCGAAAGGGATAGGCGGTATAGAAAATTGATGGATAGATGGAATTTCAGTACAGTTAGAAAGAAAGAAAAGAGAGGATAGAAGGATAAAGACAGAGACGTGATGAAGGATGCGGGACAGAGAGGAGCGCTGGCTGCAGCGTCCAGCAGAGGATGGATGTGTTTGATTTGCCATGCAGGGAGTGCCTCCAAGTCACACAGCATTTATTTTTCAGCTCCACCCCGTGAGCTGATATTTTTTCTTACTCGGTCTCCTGAAGCCCTTGCTAGTTGCTTCATCTCCAAGTCTGTCTGTGTGTGTGCTTGTGTGTGTGTGTGTGTGTGTGTGTGTGTGTGATAGAGAGAGAGAGAGAGAGAGACATACTATTCCTTACACACACCCTCATACATACCAAATTCACATACTATATGGTCTGTCTCGTTGGTGGGGGAGGACTCAGGTTTGAAAGATGATGCTTTGATCTGTGTGTGTGTGTGTGTGTGTGTGTGTGTGTGTGTGTGTGTGTGTGTGTGTATGGGTGCGTATGTGTGTATGTGAGTATTACTCACTTTGTGGGGACGTGGGGACATAAATCTGTTTTTACACAGTCACATTGTGGAGACCCATAATGTAATGTGTATGTTGAAGACGTGGGTTAAGGTTAGGGTATGTGTAGGGTATGTCAATGTAATGTCCTCTGAAGTGTGTGAAGTGTGAAGGACTGTGTGTGTGTGTGTGTGTGTGTGTGTGTGTGTGCGTGTGTGTGTGTGTGTGTGTGTGTGTGTGTATTTTATATGAGTATAAAGCTGAGCCAGGGACATGGTTTGGCTTTCCCAAAGGTCCAAGCATTTTCCAACACACATGCAGCCAAAATGTTGGGGGTTGTAAAGATCCTAGAAGCAGACATTTTCCCCTCTATCAATCTATCAGCATCCCCTTCCCTCTCTCAAGAATGAGACAAAGAGTGGCAAGCAGAGAAAGAAGAAAGAAGAAAAGAAAGAGTTGGCTACAAATTGTCTGGTGAATTAAAGGTCAAGGTCGAAGTTACCCTCATAAATTGTGTGTGTGTGTGTGTGTGTGTGTGTGTGTGTGTGTGTGTGTGTGTGTGTGTGTGTGTGTGTGTGTGTGCGTGTGTGTGTGTGCTAAGCCTTCATAACATTAAAAGCTGCATCAGGGTTCAGAGTCTGGCTGTCCAAGAGGTCCACACATTCCCATACTCAAACACAGAGGCAATGTTGGGAGATACAAAGACAGACATTTCTTCATCTATTAGTCTGTCACTCTCTTTTTCTCACTGAGTGAGAGACATTAAGGAGAGCAGGACAGACAAATGAATACAGGTGAAAGACGAAGTGAGTAACAGACTGGTGAACAGAGGGTCATGGTTAAAGTTGCAAGCATAGTTGTACGTGTGTGTGTGTGTGTGTGAAGACAGCTTGGAGGCAACAGGCCTTTATATCGTCACCAGTGTGATGTTAGACCGTGGTGGAGAGAACAGTGATATAAGAGAACTGCATGCAGCCATTGTATTCAACAAAGCTTGAAAGAAAAAGCTACAAATTGTTGAGTGAATAGGGATTTAAGGCACAAACTATCCAATAAAACCTGTGTCAATGCTGAAAAGAAAGAAGCACTGGCCTCAGGATGCTCTCTTGAGTTTTGAAATGACAAATTCAGTTAGAACTCTAAAGGTCTGGCATACCGAAATAAAAGAGTTGAACAAAGACGACATTTGGATTCACAGTCTGCTTAAATGCATCAGAAAATGAGCAATATTTTGTTAAAAGTCTTCAGAGGTTAGTTGGATTTCTTTGGAAGGCCTTGTCAGCTTGTCACAATGATGTCCAGCAAAGGGAAATAAGCCAAATTAAACAGGGTTCTGTTTTGTTAGCTGTCGAGTGCTATGATGGTTTGATGTGTGTGTGTGTGTGTGTGTGGGGGGGGGGGGGGGGGGGGGGGGGGTAGCAGTGCTGCAGTGCTGCTTTTTATATCCACATTGAGGAGAGAAATGGGGGCAGTAACTTGATGGTAAAGTTGGGTCATTGTTTGGTTTCAAGAGAAGTGGAAATTGTAGCTTTGAATTTTGACTTGAATTTTGTTTTATTTCAGTTATCAGTGTTTAAAGAGCAACACCAGAAGTGTTTGTAGAACTCAGCAGGGAAGTCATCAGGTCCTGTTGCTTTGTAAGTGGACATATGATTGATGACAGGAGAGCTCATCCCGTGTTATTGGGTAAACATGTATGTTTGTTTGTTCTTTACTAAGCTGTGGTAAATCAGTGCTAACGTCCTCTTGACTCGGGTCCTTGTCAGAGAATTTTATAGATTGATATAAAAATCTCTGAAGATTTGATTTGTCTCTTTGGGTGATTGCCTGGGCTTCTCTTCTGAGTCCTTAATGATGGAGATTTTTTTTTCTTTTTCTTTGTTTTTTGTTTAATTTGATTCGCCAAATTTTACCCAGATTTATTATTAAGATGAATTTTTTTTGTTGAAGTCTACATGTTTTATGGATAATTTCACTTACTTGGAATTCATACTTTTAGTTCATTTGGGGATTTCTATATATTATTTCCATTAATGTTTTCAAGCTGTCGGATCTTCTTTTTCTTTGACTCTACATCTTAAAACTGTTTTCCCTGTTTCCCACAGAAGAGTTGGTGATGACTTTGGGGAATTATCTATTTCTAGGAAGGATGCCCACTTCTTTTTAATGTCAAAATCAGGGCCTAGAGATGTATTAAAGCCATCTTTGTTACCAGTTCAGCAAATTCTAATGTTATTTGTTACTCAAATTTCACTGTGTAATTGATTTGGTTAAACTTGACAGACATCTTTACATTTCTTTACATAGTCTGGCAGCAAAGTCAGACAGTGACAGACAGAGAGCAGGTTCATTGATGAATGGATTAATGGGTGTGCACAGGAACAGATCAAACTGGATGCTGGTATCAGCCCAGGTCTACTGAGTATTAATGAGTGTGTGTTACACACCCTGTCTGTCTGCAGAGCAGTGATATTTGTAGCTTCATGTCATGTTGCACTCTTAAGCAACAGTTGCTACTCTTTCAATATTTGATTTAACAGAGCATGTGCTCCATCTGGTAAAAGCTCTGTCTGAATGCACTTTTCTACAACTTTAAAGTAATAAAATGTTTTGTGTAGTGCTACTTCCTTTCAGTGACTGATATACAATAACAATCCAACTGTCAGGAGTGTCTTTCGTTTGCATTTTGAAAAACTCCATCTCACACAGTTCAGTGCCCTTTGCTTACTTCATCAAGCCAAGATCTCTTCTAAATGAATGCGAGGGTAAACAGTATTTCCTTTCCTGTTTAATTAAGAAAAGAGTCTGATGAGGAGAGCGAACCACTATCTGTCAAAATACATCACACTGATTTGCCTTAAAACCTAAATACGACACAATGAAATAAGACTCAGCATTTGGATACAAAGCAGTTCAACTTATTATTAGTCTGATTGCTATACTTCTCTATAGGAATGTGTTTTAACAAATTTGAAATTATATTATAGACCCTTTAAAATTACAACAAATCAGATGACACTTTTTCCTCACAGATTTTAATTCAATGTAGTGTTTAATGCAGCAAAATGATTTTTGTCTGAATGGAACTGACTTTGAGGAGTGGCCTTATTGCTTATCTCATCTCATCATTAAACTTTACTGCATTCACTCCACAATCAATTCACAGAGGAGATGCCCACTAAGCATCAGTCATATCATCCCATCACCACTGGCCTCTTGAACAGTAATGCTGACACGGATAAGACAGCTGCAGCTGTGGTTCTTTAGTGTAAAGTTAAGGCTTAGTAAGTCCAACTTACTAGGCTTACTTAAGAAAAATGTTGTGGACAGATGAAAAAGTAAGACAAAGTCCATTTACCTTGTTTCCAGTGGCACATTGCTACCCAGCACCCAGCTGTCTTGCAGCGGGACGCTCTCAGGTGGCGTGGTCTGCAGCTCGGCTGGTGATTGGCCGGCCACGGGGGCCGGGCTTCCAGTGGGAGGGGTAAGCTGCCGCGTTGAATTCAGGGAATGGCCAGCGTGGTGCGTGGAGCCCAGAGATTGGTTGAGAGCTGTAATTGAGGGCTGCTGGCGGTGAGGGGGAGGTACCGGAGGCAGGGTGGAGCCGTGGTGATTGGATGGTTGCTCTGTCAACACCAGGAGAGAAGAATGGTTAGAAGGATGCACATCTTTGTGCTGGATTTATCACACTTCAACCTATTAAAAGGTCATAGATTCACATCAAGTGGTTGATTTTCCAACTTTGACTTTCTTTTGGCTTTTGAAAGTGCAGTAATGATGGACCGGCGAGGAGTTAAGAGATTTAGGGCTGTTTTTGAGGTTTCATTGGATTTTAATAATTTCAAACTGGCTTTCAGTTGTACCAAGAATATCCATTCATTACTGATGAGCTTGTCCTTTTCACGGTTGTTAGGGAATGTAATATTGCAAAAAGAAAATAATTCCACTTCAACACAGACAGAAACAGATTCTTCACTTGTAGCTCATGTTCATATCCAAACCCACCTCTCACACTGGCAGTTTAGCAGTTTAAAAAAAGAAGCATTTGTGAGGTAGGTTTGTTTTCTTGGAGTTTCTTTGTTGAGCTCTTCTGGGTAACTGAGCTGTTTCAGAGTTTGTTTCAGCTGACAGGAGAGGGTGCGTTTTGTCCATTTGGGAACACTTATCTCTCTCATTTTTGATTAGACATCTGCATAGTAAACTCTCAGGTCACATCCAATCATTCAGTGACACAGATAGGGTCTCATCTGTAGGAAATCAGAATTGTCAGCATCTCAAGTGTGGAGAGAGAAACAGCTGGACTCTGACAGACCTTTGCAGTTCATGAGAGTAAACATGAATTTCTGTGATGCAATAATTGGCAGAAGTCTAACTATGGTGCCTGTAGCAGTTCAACCTGTTGACGATACAGTCAGACAGACTGTCTGAATATATCAGCCCTGAGGCTATGGACAGATTGAAGATGCTGAAGAAGATCAGCAGTTTTTGAT
Organism: Chaetodon trifascialis; assembly: GCF_039877785.1. Classification (NCBI taxonomy): domain Eukaryota; kingdom Metazoa; phylum Chordata; class Actinopteri; order Chaetodontiformes; family Chaetodontidae; genus Chaetodon; species Chaetodon trifascialis. The sequence goes on along the minus strand of NC_092057.1, from coordinate 29,469,752 downwards.
CTTTCATAAAGATCAAAAACTTTACTCTTTACCAAAGTAGTGGCCATGAAATTCAATGCATAGTTAAAAAAATGTATGTGTGTGAATGCTGTGACATTCATTGGTGAAATGAATTAAATGAAGATCATGTGATTTCTCGATCTGCTACAAACACTTCTTGAATCTTGATGTCATTGTATCTGAATCAGGTCTGCTTGTAGCTGTCAAATTCAGCAGTCACTGACTGTAGGCTTTGATGTTAACCACTATGTAAATTTCACTGCAGTGTATGGGCCGGTCAAGGCTGGTGAGAAGTGAAACCCTATGTTGTGCTCAGCTCAGCCAGGCTGAATACTGATCAGTGATTGGCCTTCAAAAGCTCAGCTGCATTTTTGTAAAAATATTTGCTCAAACTTGACCTGGCTTCAACTTTTCCCTGCTGTTTTCCCCCAGTGCTTTTTGGCTCCTTTTCTGTCTTCAGGGTGCTCTGAAGGAAATGAATGGCAATGCTGGTATTTGATTTGCATAAAGAGCATCAAGTCTCCATTTCCCAGCCCTGCTGTTATTCATTCTCCACTGTCCTCACTGGAGAAAATAGAAAGTAAAGAGAGAAAAGAAGGGATATGTGCAGGAGCAGTGGGGTGGGCGAGGGAGGGCCTCTTGGTTGTGGAGGAAGTGCTTGCTTTCCCTCTCTCCCCCTCGCGCTTTCTTTCCATATGCTGTTTTGCCAGCTTAGTAATTGCTCCGCTTATGCAAACCTTCAAGGCTAAATGCCGAGTGCCATACACACACACACACACACACACACACACACACACACACACACACACACACACACACACACACACACACGCACACACACACACACACACAGTGTCTGTGCTTATATTCTTGTGAGGACACTCATTGACATAATGCATTCCAGAGCCCCTTATCCTAATCTGAGCCAGTTTTCAGTTGTGTGTATCAGGCTCAACGTCCCATTGGACCTTCCCAACATATCTCCACTGTGTGTATTCCATCCATCCATCCATCCATCCATCCATCCATCCATCCATCCATCCATCCATCCATCCATCCATCCATCCATTTTCTATGCCGCTTATCCCTTTCGGGGTCGAAGGGGGCCGGAGCCTATCTCGGCTGTCAATGGGTGGGAGGCGGGGTACACCCTGGACCGGTCGCCAGCCGATCGCAGGGCACCGTATTCCATACCATAAAGCCTAATGTCTGAAACTTTTGTACAGCTTGTGTGTTTGTCTCCAACAATGACATTCATGTGTGCATGACTCCAAAATGTATAATTGACATTGAGGCTAAAGGGACAGCATGCAGTGGCCCACTCATGTAATGAGCATCCTCAAAAAGTAAAAAGTAAAGTAAAATCCCAGTTACAACTGTTTGATTTTTGTTCAATTATTTTCATACTCAGATAACAGATAGTGTAATAGAGAGATGAAATCATGCACAAATATTTCTAACAGAATGACCAGCAATATTTAAGTATTTAATCTAAGATCTTCATCACTAGGACTCTTCGCAAAGCTGCTGAGAGGAACTTTTACTAAGAAATACCAACCATATTACTGAGAATGATATTGTTTCACTGGGTCCGCAATGATTGGTTGGTTGGGAACCAGTATGTGAGAGTGTCTCCGAGTGGTATTCATGTATGGGAAGAAACCCTAATTAGAGGCAATGAAAAGGCCAACACACTGTGTAGACACATGTTGTAATGTAACAGAGGTCCTGGTTGTGTGTGGATGTCAAAACAGCTACTGTGTCCCACCAAGTGACATCCAACTGGGTCTTAATGCCTTTCAAGCAGCAGCCTCGGAAGCCTCGGCAGATTTTCAGAAAAACGCAGGAATCATCAGTTCAGCCTGGACACTGGCAGGGACAAATACTGTGTGTTGATGCCAAGACTCTTTGTGTGGTTGGTAAACATGTCTTCGTCTTGGACATGTGGAACAGCATCTATACCACAAAGTCTAGTGATGGCCATTAAGGCAAATTTTTCTTTGTGATGTGAGAGCACACACTATGTGTGTGTTTCTTCAGCTGACATAAATGTTCTGCTTCATCAATTACTCAAACTTCAAAAACCAAAAGAAATGTTAAAAATGAAGCTGATACAAATGCTATTTTTAGGATTTCCTCTAAACCACCCAGTAAAGACTCTAACACTTGTAACTTTTAGATGTTTAGTGAAAATGGCCCCTGAAGTGTTACATAAATCATTCATCGTTATTTGCCAAAGAATTGGCAGGCCTCTAAATGGTCTTTGGTTTGATTTGTATCCAAGATCTTCTTCTAGTGCCAAGGCAGCCATTGATCATGGTTTCCACCATTACTCATTATTCACGCAATTTCTAACATGGCTGCCAATTTAGTCATTGATAACATGCACAAACACAGTAATTACTACAGCTAGAATAAATTATCTGCCCGGTATGTGGAGGAGAAATTGATCTGCAGTATTGAGCAATTCAAATGCAGCATCATGAATGTCATGGTCACAGGTTCATCATCACCAGACAGTCCAGACCTTAGGTGATTTGCACTCAAGCAACCTGCAACTGTTCAACCCACTGCACCTGAACCTGCCAACACAGACATTAACATAGTTTCTTCCTCCCATGCAGCTCTCCCACAGAAGAAGATTTGGAAAACTATAACTACACGTAGTTCTATGATTTTTGTTACTTTAACAGTATTATTTCCAAATTCTCAACACTGTCTACACTGTCTTACTGTATAAGGTGTGTACAGTGTGTTACTGCAGATGTTCAATAAATTATGGGAAAATATTATTCTAAACCTTAATACAGAAAAACTAACTAACCGCAAAGAACGATCTCAAACTTCCATCTTTGATTTGAGTACAATATTTAGTTTGTAAGTTTTCAAACCTCGATTTTATAAAAGTTAAATAAAATAAATAAGAACAGAATGTCATCAAATTCAGAAAAAAGTAGATATTTACAAAAATTAATGACGTTAATGAGGTCAAACATTAAATATATTGTTTTTGTACTGTTTCCAATTGGTAAATGAACACATTTTGTTTTATTTATAGTTAACACAGTGTCCCAAAGGTTTGGAATGGCTTTCAGTATGGCCCGCTAAAATAAAATAAAAAAGGTTTTATTTATATTTAGTTCATGATTTATTGTTTTTCAGATACTTTTCATAAGATCCCCTAAAACTGGAGAGGAAAAGTCACTAAAATTGGACCCAACTATACTCTCACTTATAAATGATGATGTATATTTTCTTGAGCAACACAGGGACGAACTGGACAACATCACAGTCAGAGGTCAACATAAGCATGTCCCATAATGTCTACCTAAAGCCCCTCTGAAATGTACTGCGAATCACTGAAAAACTAATTTCATTATGACTTTACAATTTGAAATCAAATATTAAATACAATGACATCATTTAATTTTATGTTAATTTGAACAATTACTTTTGGTCCCTTAAAATGTCTACAATTCCTACAAAGTTAACCTAATATGGACGTAAACATCCTGAACTTTAACTTGAAAGTCTGCAGTTGTCATCATGCCTTTTAAAATCCAGTGTTTTGGAGTCAAAACAGCAACGATATATGTTTCACTGACTGGACTCAGACTTATGGACTGCACTGTATGTGTATGGTCATTATGAATCCCTTACAGCAGCAGCAGTTGTCTTTTGTTCTGCTTGGTTGTGATGTGATAAGTTCATCCGCTCATTTAAAAATGAGGGTTAGGGTTAGAGCACTGCACCGTCATAGATTCACGCAGAGGTATTTTCATACTATCAGTTAAGCATTTTACATGAACGTTTGCATCAGTGATTGATTCTGGACTACCACGTTTTTGCAGGACAACCACAAGTGCTGTTACACTTGTTTTTGCAGTTATCCTTTAACCTGTTTGTGTCTTTGAATTTTAGAAATATTAACTAATTATCTTTTAGTGTGGAGAGAATTTAAACGAAGTCAGCTGAAATGAGGCCATGCTAAAGCTCCTGTTTGGAGCTAGAAGTAGAGATGGGAATTGATAAGAATTTAACGATTCCGATTCTCTTATCGATTCTCATTTGGTGAGGAAATAAAAGAGTACAAATGGATTTGTTTGCGTTAACTGTCTTTTATATTTTCATCTCTGCACAGAAAATAGAACATATACAGTCTGCACAAATGATGTGTGACGTAACCTCAGAACAAACCTAAAAAGTAGGTGAGCTACTTCTCAGAGTAGGAATGAATGAAGCAGAACTACACTGGTTAAAATAACAACATGCAACTCTGACAGAACTCAGATCTCTGATTTCCATTGAACAGATGTGCCAGATAAAATGCAACAAATTAACCTACTGAAATTCAGAGGCATCTACAGTGTCAACAAGGTGCAAACCTTTCACCACAAATCTAGTGACCTCTCTGTGACATTCCTTTATCCTCGTCTCGGTCATTTGACTCTTCCCTGCCTCAGTGAAAGGAGTGGATAGAGGTGTGTGAGACCTGCCGGTGCCCGCTGCAGCCTCTGAGCCAGCCTGACTCTGGCAGTCATCGTCATCTAAATTTGATGGAAGGACATGGACATGATTCATATGGCGAAAGCTGACAGAGTGAAATGGCACTAACCTTAACACAACAGACACGGCTTGTAAGAGTTCAACATTACCTTCGGCACTAATAACAGATGACGCCCTGGTGTTTGCTCTGCCGCTAGATTCACAAGCGTCACTAAGTAGTGTATCAAACACGTGACATTCCTGCAAATGAACTGCATGCTGTGTGGACAAATGTCTTAGCATGTTGGAGGTATTTCCCCCCTTTGAAGAAATGGAAACTTTGCACGTGTTGCAAGTGGCCCTGGTGTCATCTTTTCATGTGAAATATAGCCATACATTGGAGCGTTTCTGTCTCGACGCCATATTGCTATGTTCTAAACCACAACAACGTTATCGCGCATGTGCAAGACAGGCGGAATCGATAAGCAGAATCATTAACCAGGCAGGCAAACGATTCCAAGGAATTGAGCTACTGGGAGGCGGTTTTCAAAAAGAACCGGTTCTCAATTCCCATCCCTAGCTAGAAGGCTTATTTCCTGCTTTATTTTTAATGACAGAAAAGATGTTTTGCCCTTTTGCTCCTTCTCATTCAGCTTCATAACAATATCTAACTGGCTACATTAGTTTGATAAAGCTACCAGCCATTTTTTTTATATATATAACTTCTCTTATTAACTTATTTAATGAAATTAATAGCACAGCAGACTAGCAAAACAAACAAATGTTTTGGGGATTTTCAGTCTATTTACAGGAAAATGCCACACTAAGATATCAGTAAATTACTGACAATAAACATTTTACAGTGTCCTACATTTGATTTGCAATAGAAACTCAAATATTAGTTCCATATATTGGCAAATTAATATGAGATAAGACAAATTAAGTTAGCGGAGTTCAAATCAATTTCCCCATGTTCTAAAATAAACAACAGGGAGGAAACAGCCTAATGCTAAATCCTGCTCCAGCTGTAAATCATTATTTATTTCACCCAAGTCCAAATTCCTGCAGGACAATAAACAACCACACACGCGCACACACACACACACACACACACACACACACACACACACACACACACACACACACACACACACACACACACACACACACACACACACACACACACACACACACACGTGTTTTTATCACTTGTGGGGACATTACATAGACTTAGATTTGTTTCCTGGAGCCTTACCCTAACCATAACCATAACCGCTATTTGCCTATTCCTAACCTTACCTGACCCGTAACCCTATCCTCAGTCTTCACCCTAAAATCATCACAACATGATAAATGCCAGGTCTCACACACACGCACACACACACACTTACAATTACACACATGTGCACATACACAAATCTCCACTTTACTTCAATGCACATGGAATTTTCAGTTGCTCTGGAGCGTGTGTCAGCAGACAGAAAAAGAGAGCGAGACAGATCAGCAGTGAGGAAGAGAGGGCAACAGACCCTGAGAGGGACAGATAAAGGTATGCAAATCAAAGAAGATACCGAAGAGGTTGCTCAGGTGAAAAGAGATGAAATCATTGGTAGGAGCTTTCATTTTCTTCACTCATTGTACTGTCTATCTACGACTTGCACAGGGAATCAGCATTTACCATAGAACTCACCACATTCACTTCACAGGTGGAAAGCAACATTCACTCTGCAGTTCATGCCAAATGAGTAAATGATCTGATAGTAAGAATGCAAGCTTAATTAATCAATAAAGTTCCAGGTCTGAAAAATAGAGGAGCCATCAGGAGCCATTGAAATGGTTCATATCATTAGTCCATGCTAGCGTCTTTGGTCAAATGAGCTTTTCAAATTAATTCTAACTCCCCCAGCTAAAATAAAAACTCAGTGCTGTGGAGAGGCTGCAGCCTTCTGCGTCAGCTGCCAAAACAAATCGCAGTGTGGGGAAAATAATGGACCCAACTACTTTACTGCTCCAATTTCCTGATTATAAAACACAAGTATCTGTCAGGCATCTCATTTATTAAACATGAGCTTTAAATGGCATTTAGGCTTTGAAAACCATTACTGTGATGCTTTTTTTTTTTTGACTGAAGCTGCTGATAGTCAAGTGTTCATTGTTTCACCCTGTTTTTTTGTTATCTCACTCACAAATGTTAAACAACCAAACCCTGGTGATAAAAATAATAAAACAGTGGGATGAAATTAAAGTGTCTCCTTTGCTCAAGTAAATGACTTGCACAACAATTCCTGTTTCATATTGACCCCTTCTGGGAAACACTGACTTACTCACTTAGATCTATGTGCTAATATGTCTAGATGTTGCATGCTTATTTCATCTTTGTAAGAATGCCTCTACTGTATTTCATTTATAAATGTATAAATTGTCGTCTTCATGAAAATAAATGATTAATGTCAGATCTGCTGGCAATGAATATCTGAACTGTCTCAATCAGTGTAGGCAGTATTTACTCAAAGCAATGCCTCGATGCAAAGCCTGAGTCCAGCTGTAAGACTTGTTCTGACTGCACTGTTATTCACATCCTTTACCATGCTGCTGGAGATTGTGACTGGTCAATGGACACTGATTAGAAACATTCCTCATAAAAGTTTGATGGATTTATTTATGTTTTGGAAGCGTTTTTCATCTTGGGATCTAAAGGAACTTCATTTTCTGAGGCAGTATTCCTCCTAAAAGTGTATGGGAAATAAATGATTAACTGTACCCCTTTCTGTGTCAGTCATACAATATTATGTGCCACTGCGATAAACATTATCTATGTAAAAATGACATGATTATCTAACTGTAGTGTCCCATGGCTACTCTGCAGGCACTCTGGCTTTGGTCATAGACTTACCACAGCGCACCAGTGCCAAATTCAGATGGTCTAGCATTCTCATCTGACTCTGAATCACCTCCCAGAGGAACTTTGGTGGATGCTTCAATTGTCAAGTGGAGAAACATACTATAAGATGACAAAAAATTTGAGAAAGAAAGGGGGAAAAAAGCCTGTCATGGTAAGAAAGAAAGAAAGAAAGAAAGAAAGAAAGAAAGAAAGAAAGAAAGAAAGAAAGAAAGAAAGACACTATGCTATATGAACTTGACTGAATTGCTGTGTGTGTGTGTGTGTGTGCGCGCGCACATTTGTGTGTGTACAATCACCTTACTGTAGTTACAGCACAGCAGAACAAATGTTTTGTAGCAGTGTGTGAGCCCTCAGGCATGTGAGTGTGTGACTGTGCAGTTCACACACTCACATGCAGACTTCTCCATCAGCGTGATGGACTGATGTGTGCACAGTAAATTGGCATCTCAGTGGAGCAGTGAGGTGAGGTGTTGTTGAGGGAAGAGGTTATTTGTCAAAGGCAGAGCGATTACAAGTTTCACTATGACTTTCTGTCTCCATCTATGTATGTCTATGTCGATCACTGTTTGTGCTCTGCACAGCACTTATTCTCTCTCTGCATCACTGCCTTCCCTCTGTCTCTTTCACTCTCTCATAAACCATGTCAAAAGTTATACATTTCCATTGTCAGTGTTTCCAGTGTTTCGTTCTTTTTGTCTCAACTGATTTCACTGTACGCTCTGAAAAAGCGGCTCTATTCAAGGGTTCTCTGGCTGGTTTTGAAAAAAACCCAACAATAATACATTTTGTTATGGGAGCATTTTCTAAAAACATCACTTACAGCGTGTGATGTGCAGGCTTTGTAGTATAGAGCCATGGAGGACGACTAAAGAAACAGAAAAGAATTGCCATGATGTTTTTAAGAAAGCATTTTTCAGGGGGGTTTTTTTGTGTGTGTGTTGGAACAGATCATGAATAACTCTTCTTTGTGGGTGCACACGAGAAAAATTATGACAAGCAGCAACAAAGATTCAAATGTGAAGTGGCAATAAATAAGTAAAATATATTTCTATAATTACAATACAGAAAAAGAAACTGACAAGTATGAAAACACAAATAAATGTACATTTACAAAGGGCGTGACAAAGCACAAAAAAATAACAAATAAAAACAAATAAGTAGAACAAGACAAGAAAGGCCCGTTGAAGTCGGCTTCAACTGGCCTCTCTTATCATGTTCAGGGTCTGAACCCCATAAATGGTGATAGAAAATTGAACAAGGAGAGAAGAAAATAGGGTACAGGAAAAAAAAAAGCGACTCCGGAAGTCAATTAAGAGTTTCAGATGTAACAACAATGGTCAACAAAAGGAGTTTAGACAAGGTGAACAGAGAAGAGAGGCAAAGCAAAAGGCAAAAGAAAGACAAAGGGAAAGACAGAGAAAGGTCAGGAGTGAGCGATTTCAAGGGAAAAAAAAAGAGAAAAGATCCTGGAAAAAGTAAAAGACTCATCAACATCAAGAAAGAGGTCAGTGGAAGAGTTAAGACGCATGCTTCTTGAAGCATGAAAACTCATTCCACCTCTGGACTCCCAGCAAAGAGAGGGGAGTGAGGTAGGCCTCTATCCCATCCCAGGGCTGCCTTTGTGGGGCATGTAGGTGGAGAGTGCCCCTCTCTGCTCAATGACCCACACGGGGAAATGAATGGAAAAACACAGGAAAAGAGACACAGGAGGATGCAGAGATGTTTTGAAGGTGGGATAGCTCCATCGAGACGGGCTTAGTATTACAGGGCAACAAAGATCATGAACACTAACCATGCTCTACTATTTCACTCCACATTTTTCCTCAGACTCCACATGGAGTAGGCTGTGTGCTTGCTGTTTAGGAGGTAAATCATCTGCTAAAAGTACAGACACTGCAGATCAATTCTGTTGAAAACTCTTTATACTTAATTCTAGACTTTTAAAAGAGGATGTCCATTCAGTCAAAATGAGCTGCCAAGGATTTTGGCTGACCGACTTTGTGAGAAGAAACACAGCTCAGACTCCTCTTCATGAGGTCTAATGCACTAGATTGGCAAACCAATATGAAGCTGCTTTTACAACTGCTGGTGGGCTGTAACATTTGCCTTTTGCCTCTTCTAAATTCAGCCAACTATAGCTGTTGACAAGGCTTTAAAGGTGACTATGGCAACCTTGCCTCCTGAAAACACACTGCACTAGAAAACAGAATGCTGCCTAGATTATGCTTTTCAACAACATAATCATGAAACATTCATATTTAACATGGGAAAAGCAACATTCTTTTCCCAAATCTGGCACTGTGAGTGCCCATCATGACACTCTGCACCATCTCGACAATAATATGATTTCCTGAGGAAGCAGCTTTCTACTTGTTCAGCTATTGCTCTACTGCTGTCACGTGTTTAACGGTGAAACACTGTTAAAGCACTATAAGACAAATAATGTGACTAGCTGCTAGTGTATTTATTAATCACACACCATCTGATCTATATTACACTGCCTGCTGCTGCACATACATGAACCAAAATAGCAGGTGTGCTTGGTATCTTCGCAGCATTAACCCATGCAAACCCAGCCTCTGGTGCTTGGTATGCTCAATCATCGTTCCAAACACCCCCCTTTGAGTTCTGTGCACTAAAAGAATGGCACTCTTTGTTTGTGAATTGGGGGGTTGGGGGGGAGTCACAAGTGAACGTTAGTAGATGATAGAAAACTTCATGATTTCTTCATTGGAAATATTTAACGCTAATCCTGTATTGAATTGTTGCTTCTTCAAGCTGACCGAACTTTTGGAAGTCTGTGACGTTGTTCCTCATCCTATTCACTGCATGTTGTTGTCTCTGTGTTGCATTAATAAAGTTGAATCTAATCTAATCTAATCAATTCAGAATTTTGCAGCCAGACTTGTAATGAAAAATAGGTGCTCTGTGTCACTTCTACAATATTTTTGAGCTCTTAATGGATTAAGACTGGCCTTCATAGCTGATTCTCTGGCAGCTTGCAGACCTTCACATGCCTTCAGGGCCTCTGTTGGTGCTGACCTTCTGGTCAGTCACAGCCACAGGAACAAAGTGTGATGCAGCATTCATTTACCATGCTTCAAAAGTCTGCAACGCTCTCTGAGAAGAAAGTAGCGACTGTGGATACTTTATATGACTGCTTAAAACAACCATTATTCCACCTGTGGTTTCTTAGCTCTATATTTTATTGCACTATATTTTATTCTTTCTCATGTTTTTATTTTGATTGTATTTTTGTATTGTTTGTCTCATTGATCTGTCCTTTTAACTCAGTGCACTGTAACCAACGAGAGCTACATTTTCATTACAACTATTCCATATTATTATTAATACAAACAGCATATGAGAAGCGCAACGTGGCTTTGAAAAGGGATGAGAAAGCCAGAGATCAAACTAGTGAGGAAACCCCTGCACGCTTAGAGAGCCCTCAATACCTTCACTGTAAACTGGATGACCCGCAAAACTTGAATTGATTAAGTGAAGATATCATGTGTGTGTGATCCTCAGCTGCAGATGAGCTAAAACACAGATGTGTCTTTCTAGACCAGACTAGAAATACTAAACTGTGTGTAGAAGTCGTAATGGAACCAAATTGATTGCTGAGGACGAGTGTAAATGTTGCTGATGTTGGTTGGTCCAGAGTGGTTTAAAATGTCCAATTTGTCCATTTCAGCAGAAGAATTCCATCCATCCATTTTCTATACCGCCTATCCCTTTCAGGGTTGCGGGGGGGCTGGAGCCTATCCCAGCTGTCAACGGGCGAGAGGCGGGGTACACCCTGGACTGCTCGCCAGTCGATCGCAGGGCAGTAGAAGAATTGAGGGATGATATTTTTGGATTTTCGTTCTTTCAGTTAAAGTTAGAATTAGAATGAGTGAATATTAGTGGTTCTCAATAGGTGAACCAGATACCGTCCTATCAAAACATATAACTGTAGAATTATCAGAAATTATTCAGTTTTGATGGATCATTTCTATTTTAACCGGCAGAGCTTTTCTAGTCTTTACGGCACCAGATTAGCAGACCAGGAAACTCAAAGACCAATTGCATGCATTTGAAATCTCATGTGATGCTACTCAGCCAATCTGTATATTCTGATAAGCACTGCAGACTGGATCAATGAGTGAGATACACACACACACACACACACACACACACACACACACACGGGAGAGAAATAAGTGAATCAGAGAGAAGTAATTAAAACATGGTGTGGTCAAAAAAGAGAAAAGTAGACAGCAACAGCACAGCTCTTAATCAAGTGGACAGACTCTTGAATGTTTATTCTTGTCACAGGCAGTTCAAAACCAGACTGTGGCGATTAAAAGCGCCAAGGTGAAGCGCCACGGCGAGACAAAGCACAGAACACATTTTGAGCAAACACTCAAATCCAAACTGAGAGCACAGAAAGTAAACAATCAAAGAGCCCAATACCATCGATCCACTGCAGCATTCACTCACTGCCATCAACGGCTTATGAGTTTTCCCTGAAAGCTGCTTGGACTTTGAGTCAATGTAGACAACCATTTACTGATGAAGGGCTTGTCGAGAGTACATGAGTGTGGTAGCGGAAACGTCACTTGAGGGAAAACAAAAAGTAAATTGTGAAAAAATCAAGCACATATCCTTTGATACATACTTAAGGTTAACACACTCCTTATTTTGCTTGAGAATGAGAAAAGAACTTTTAATTAGAACTTTTATTTATTTGAATTATTTTCAGAGTACTTATTATGTCTAATCCCTCCAGTTCAATGTGAAAACTGACAATAAATCTTGGCAGGACTGCTGGAGCTCACTTCTCTCATTTTAAATGCAGACTTTTTTTTTTACTTTGGAAATAAAAAAAAAACAAAAAAAACCATTGGTTTATTATTGGAGTACTTTTTTTTATTATTCCTCCTGCATGTTCAAAGTGAAAACTGAGTCAGTACTGTTGAAATAATATTGAATTGTTTTTGCTGACATACAACTTACACACATACAGGCATTGATACAACTGCTAGGTTATTTTCTACATATGGCACTGAATCATAACCATAATCATGTAAATGTTCTCCAACTGTACCTTTCTGAATTTGAATTGAATACCCTGACAGTAACCTTTATGTTAGGAATGAAAAGCTGACAGTGACGGTCGGTGGCTGAAGAAACAATGCAGTAACTGACGGTAAAAGGTATAGTAAAACAAATGTGTGTGTGTGTGTGTGTGTGTGTGTGTGTGTGTGTGTGTGTGTGTGTGTGTGTGTGTGTGTGTGCGTGAGAGAGAGAGAGAGAGAGAGAGAGAGAGAGAGAGAGAGAGAGAGAGAGAGTCTGTTAACAGTTCTCTTTCTAGCTGCTGTTTCTGAACTCTTGTGCTGTAAAATTGGTGTTTTCATGGCTGCTGCTTCTCACAATACACATCACCTTTTACAGAGAAAGAAACGGGGGAAAGAGGGAGGGGAAGGACGACCGAAGATCAGGAGAAAGAACCAAAAAGTGACGCATGTGAAGGCATTACAGCAAAGTGAAATGAGAGAGGAAGAGAAAGCATGAAATGAAAACATAATGGAATGCAGCAAAGGAGGCTCAGCAAAGAGTGGGAAATGGTAGCAAGTCACAGTGTTTCTACAACAGCAGGTCAGCCAAAACTGACAGGACTATGAGACCATTTTAGCGTAAGCATCACAGTAATCCTCTTAAACACATGCAGCCCTGGGAGAGGATTTCACATGTAATTAAAGGAGTCATTTAAGCTACACGAGTCAACATTTTATTAAAAAAGGTGGTGCACATTGTTTATTTAAAATGTTTACCTTAACAAATTCCTGGTGCTGTTATAGACAGTGACTCAGAACTGTAGTTCAATGGGAGTGAATTTGTGAATGTGATCTCATCTTGCAAATCCTCAAAATAAGGAGTGGAGGCAAGGAAGGATAGTAAGATCACATGGACAATAAAAGACATCACTGTGCTTTCCATCCAGGAAACATAGTTCTGGAAGCGGGATGTTGATGTTACAATATTTAGAGAATTCTTGATATTCAGCAGATCATTTCAACTGGGTTAGGCCCCAAAAACATGGTGTGCAAGCTCAGCTGAAGCAGAGTCAAATTTCTATTCTGTTTGTAGCCTATAATAACTTATCACAGGCACACAAAAATAGTAGAGGTCAGCATTTGAAGACAATTTGTCCTTTGTCCTGAATGAAACTCAATAGCACCTCGTCTTATAGCAATGTGTGAGGGAATCCCTCCAAAGACAGCTGGAACAATAACAGCTGAACCTGTCTACTATGTCTTCCTCACACACCAAGAAGCAGACCTTCACTTCATTCACACCAGTGCAGCGAATTTAAGCGCAGCATGTCTGTTTCTTGCCTCTATTAGTGATTAATTGAGTGTCTGATAAAAGTGTTGCCTTGAATATTGTTTCTTTTTTGTCTTTCAGCAGAACAATACCCACGTCTAATGAACCATGAGGTCCACATACAAAAAAGCAGAAAATCAGGATTATCTCTTTGTCTGCCAACCACTTTTGTCTGTATGTCTGTCTGTCATTTCCCATTCTCACCACATAGAGGTGATGGGCTAAAGAGGTGAATGAATGAGAGCAGCTAAGCTTACATGCGTAGCATATCCAGCTCAGACTCTTCAGATAGAGACAGGTTGAAATGCAATTTGTCAGTTTCATTCCAATGCATTTTCTTTGGGAACTAGAATTTACAGACACTGATGCCAAATGACAAAACACAGCCTGTGTGTACCTGTGTGTCTGTGTGTGTGTACAACATTTACTTGTATGTATTTATATACATACACATTTTTCAAATAGCTTAAATAATGTGAAAAGACACAGTTTGCCTTTATTTAATATCATGAATGACGAAGATAAGAACGTGTTCCCCTGTGAAGTGAATATTAAGGTAATTCCACTCTTTTCACACCAGCAACTTTGAACTCAACAATTTATAAGATTTGATGAGCTAATTATATTTTTTTTTAACATGTAAGTAATATGGGCTGCACGGTGGCGCAGCAGGTAGTGCGCGTGCCTCACAGCAAGAAGGTTGCCGGTTCGATCCCCGGGTCAGGTGGGGCCTTTCTGTGTGAAGTTTGCATGTTCTTCCCGTGCATGCGTGGGTTCTCTCCGGGTACTCCGGCTTCCTCCCACAGACCAAAAACATGCTCATTAGGTTAATTGATGACTCTAAATTGTCCGTAGGTGTGAGTGTGAGTGTGAATGCTTGTTTGTCCTTGCATGTGGCCCTGCAATCGGCTGGCGACCGGTTCAGGGTGTACCCCGCCTCTCGCCCATTGTAGCTGGGATAGGCTCCAGCCCCCCGCAACCCCGAAAGGGATAGGCGGTATAGATAATGGATGGATGGATGTAAGTAATATAAATAACTAACAGTAACATTCATTAATTTGCAGGTCAATAGGTGTTTGACAGTGAAGGAAAATTACTCTTTCCCTATGTAGATGAGGATCATTAAAAAGCTCCTGAAATGAAATAATGAGGTAAAATAAATGTGTATCTTTAGTGTTATACCAGAATCCTGTTTAAATGTGAACTGTTGGGTTTCAGGTCTGTTTTCAGTTATGTCATTTGGAAATGATGTTTGTTTTCAACTGCACAAATACTAAAGTAATACATAAATAAATAAATCTGACATCTGGGAGTCTTTGAAAGCACTGAAGTTTTCCAAATGGTCCTCTTAGCTTATCAGGTGCTGGATTGCTGTGTTAATGTGGCTAACTAAGACATATTTTGAGCCAACAAAGCTTATTTGAGAATGAAGAAGCAAAGGGAGGGAACGATCTTACTGCTGATTGAGAAAGGGATAGTGATGGTAACAAAGAGATGAAGCACATGGGAGAGAAAAAGGTAAATATCTCTTCTCTTTCTCTCCATTAATTGATTTAGACAAAATCCTGAAGAAACTTCAACTGCTCATCTTCCCTTCATCTTTAGCATCTACATATTTTCTTTTCTCTCCATGTATCTATTTTTCCCATCACCTCCCTCCCGCTTCTGTCATCCTCTTCACCTGACCTCCTCTCTTTCTTTCCCCTCCTCTCCTCTACTCAGTTATTTAGTATAGGCAGCTGCAGCCTTTTCAGAGCCTCTCATCAGTCCTTCACATTTCTCTCTCCTTATTGTAACACCAGTGCACTGACCCCTCATCCACCCTCTCTTTCCTCTGTCTGTCTCTCTCGCCCTCATTCTCTCATTCATTTTCTCCTGCCAAGTCAGCTCTCTGTGTACTCTCTCTCTCTCTCTCTCTCTCTCTCTCTCTCTCCTTCTATCCATTCTTTAACTCTCTCACTCTGGCCAAGTCATTAATATGGAAAACTGTGTTCCACTAAGTCACTGGGTTTCCTTTGCTCCTTTGCTTTTTCTGTTTTACTTTCATCTTTTTCTGTTGTTTTTGTCCTCTCAGCCACCAGGATTTTTTTTTTTTTTTGTCGCATGTTCTTCTCTTTGTTTTCAGATTTCCATCACCTTACCTTTTTTGCTTTCCCAACATTTTCTCTAAATCAAATTAGCTTTATTGGATTGAGTATCAGATGAAACATATTGCCAGGGTATTGAAATACATCTCAATCTCAATAATAACCACATTAAAAGTGCCAAGCCCTTTGAGGCTACAAGGTTCACTATCTGAAAGTTGCTGCTTGGAGCACACAAGCCCAATCTCTTTCCCAGAGCATCAAATACAGACACTTTGTCAAGCCTGCCAGTGTCTCATACAGACGCTCACCAGGCTTTCAAGAAACTCCACTGTACTCAGTAAGATGCTCAGAGAAAGGTGACGTAGTAGAAAGAGCAAGAAAGTCTGCAAATGGAGGAAGATGGGATGGGTGGATGGGTCAAACAAACACACAACTTTTACCCAGGAGACTGTGGTTTGCGTCCCAACAGAAAACAAAGGTAAATTGAAGGTGAGCGATCTTTTCCTAAATCTAAGTAAGTAGTTTTAGTAACAAGTTAGATTCAGTTGTCTGAACCAAACCATAAACACAGAGGTGGATGATCAGGAACGCTCTTTAGAAACTCTTTATTTTTGTAAGGTTCCTAAATTGGAGGGCAGTAAAGAATGTTGTCATTTAGGTTGGAGGATTTTTTGGCAAATCACCAAAAAAAAAAGAAAACTGCACTTAAACCATCACATTTGATTTGTGCCAAATAACATGACCTGTGAGTCATTATTAAGCCCTACAAATCTCTGGAAGCACTCTGTAGCACAGAGGACGAGGACAAGTCAACAACAAAATGAAGAACTTTAACTTGTGCATAAAATATTAGATGGGTTAATTGTAGTCTATCATTTCAAAATATCCCTCCATCTTTGTCTCATTTCATGGTCAGGACAGTGTATGTCACACACACACACACACACACACACACACACACACACACACACACACACACACACACACACACACACACGCACGCACACACACACACACACGCCTGTCCACCCTCTATATTCTAACTCCCTTCCAGTCTCTTTGTCTGCGTCTCTCTCCATCTCTCTGTCTCTTTGGATGGAGCCTGCTACAACATTTTGATTTACTTAAGTGACTCCATTCTGCAATCAGCCCCAGACATGAGCTGTGTGTTTGTGGCCTTTTTCCACATGTGTGTGTGTTTGAGGCTTAAATCCCTGCCACCAGCCACTAGCCTGAGGTTCATTAGCCTGATCAATGACTGACTCTCTTCTTCTCCTCTCCTCTCTCTTGCAGTTTGACCCCACTCCCTCCCTATATCCTTCTCTCTCTAAATCTCATAGATTCATTCTCATGTCAAGAATTTCTTTCTTTCTTTCTTTCTTTCTTTCTTTCTTTCTTTCTTTCTTTCTTTCTTTCTTTCTTCATTAATTTCTCCCATCGCCATCATTGATTAGGTCTGGTGTTGAGAAAAATATGTTTGTTTTCCGCTCTCTCTTTCTCTACCTCCTCTCTTTCATTCAATGGCCCATTGATTAGTTCTGGTGTTGAGGAGAACAACCTACTTGGTTCCAAAGTAAAAAGCACTAAGTGTTATTCGTGTTTCTCTCTCCGCCTTGGTTTGACCTCCCTTTTGCTTTCAGTATAGACATTGTCAATAAGCCTTGGCGTCATCCATCCGTTTGCAAAGAAAGCTATCTTTTTTTCTGTTGCTTCTTCCGCACTGATTGCCTTGGCGTCTCTGAGGCATCTACAGGATGGACAGTGGAGGGTTTTTGGCGTCTTTTCAGTCTCTGGTTGAAAGAGACAAACTGTTTGTATTGAGGTGTCAGGATTTTTTACACCATCTTTATTCACCTGTCTAAAAACAAATACCACTTCTGCGTTGAAACAACTTAACAAGCTGTTTTTCTGCTTGCTGCTGCAGTTGCTTATGCCTATAGCTGCTTGTTATTGGAGTTGCAGTTGCTGCTGGACAGTGGATATTTATTGATTTAAGTATTGTTGATTGTTGATCAGTGCTGCTAAATTGATATAATCTCTGCTGTCCTTATAAGGAGCAGTTTTCTGTGATTATTTGTGCATTTGTACACTGTTCACCTTACTAATGTACAATAATGCTCAAATATTGACATTTTAAGTGAATGCCCCTTGAGACTGCATCCACAGTTTGGTAATTAATCCCTGATCCTAGGATTGTGCCCCGTAATTATTCATTCCTATTAATACTTTCATTGGAAAAAAGAAAAAGAAAAAAAAACAATTACTGTCTTCAAAAATAAAGTGACATTAAACAATTGACTAACATGTTCTTCCCAGTTGTTCCTGTACACAATACACACATAGTGGTTGATACCATGCCTGCCTATCATGGCACAAAATGTAAGAGAATGCGGCGTGTGGTGCTTTCCAAGAAAAATTGACAAACGTTAACTTGGCAAGCCAATGTGCCTGTGGAGACTCACTCACAGTCATGGAAAACGTCAGTCTCAAAAGGCATTGCATCTTTGATGTATACTAAACTGGATGAGCTGTACGGACAAATGCACTTGTATAAAGCTCTTTCATGGATTTTGGCTGCCCAAGAAGCAGCTTTCACAATACAGTGACAATGTTAGGCAGGCTAGTTTTGTGCTGAGGGAGCTAATAGCTAGGAAGCTGAAACCTTATTCAGAAGGAGAATTTGTAAAGGACTGCCTTGTTGCTGCAGTGGAGCTGCTAGCACCAGACAAAGAAAAACTCTTTAAGAGTCTCTCTTTTCCAGAATGATTCATAGAGATGAAGGGAAAACCTGACATAGAAACTCAGTGATAGCAAGTGTCTGTGTGATTTGATCTTCACAGTAGACATTACCAAGTACCTCTCTGAGCTGAGCCCCCAGCCAGCTTCTCAGCTCTCTTTCCAATGCTAAGCAATTTAGAGCTCAATTAAAGCTGTAGCAAGTGCAACTGAAAAAAGGTAGCACTGCATTTTTCTACCCTGCATGAACTAAAGCTATGACATTGAATATGCAGGTAAGTGTGCAAAATTCATTCAGGCATTTGCTGAGAGGTTTCAGGACATGAAAAGTAAAAAGATGGATCTGAACATATTTGCTGCACCATTTAATCTGGAACGAGCTGATGTGTCTGACAACCAACAACATGAAATCATTGAGCAGCAACAACTTTCTATTGTGAGCAGCTCTTTTCAAAACTTCTTGCTAAGACTCACTTTCACTTAAGACTGACTGGCCCAAATGTGGAAAACCAACTGTGAGTATTATCATTGTCATCATCATCACTACCATCTGACATCAGACAGCTCACCAAAGAGAAGCCGTTCCAGTCATTGCAGAGGTTAGTGCGATACCCCTATGTGAAAAATGTCTGGGCCCTCAAAGGATGTTCTAAAAATTTAAATGGCCATTGATAGGAAAAAGGTTCCTTACACCTGACATAAAGTAACCTCAATCTGAACCTCATGTATCAAGTATTGATTGCAGTTATGAGTTATCAAGATTATGAATTATTTAAGTCTGTTCAGTCATTTAAAAAAGGCAAAAATGAATTTAAACATCAACATAATTGTTGATAGTTAATAGATATACTATATCTCTCGTGATTTAAAATATACCTAAAATAATATAAAAAAATAAAAATAAAAAATATACCTCAGCCAAACATCCACTGTCCCTGAGTCAAGAAGTGTGGACAGAGAACTGTAGAAGACATTCTTATCCTTGATCCTTCATAGAGCTATGTGAGCTACTTTATCTTTTTTTTTTTTTTTTCTTGGGCAGATTTGATGCTTTAGACTGCTTCCTCACTCCTACAAACACCACTACTCCACTTGGTTTATGTCATTTTTAGGCACTAATGCCTCACATGGTTGTGGCTTCCACCAATTGCCACTGGCAACTTGTGCAGGCAGGCAACACAAGTAAATCCAAGTCATTCTTGACATCTAAATTACACTGTTTCCTCTCACAGACAGTGCAGCCAGGTTCACAGAAACCTCACTAAGACACCAAACAGGACCCAGACAAGGCACAGCACTATGACCTGATGCAAAATTGCCAAGTGACAAGATATACAGTGCTGTCCTGAAAAACTGGGTTCACAGGGTCAATCAAACTGTTTTCTTGAAACAAGATGTTCAGGCCCAATTTAGGTTGGTAGAATGTGGCCTCTGTCAGCTACTAATGTTGCCTGTACATCACTGTCACAATAGTATGTCTGAATGGGCCTGGTGTGGAATATCTCTCTGGCTTTCATGTGCTGTAGTTTCTATCCTGAAACAAATTTTTCCCATTCCGTTTGATGCTTCATACAGTATTTGGTCGTCCCAGTAAACAGCCAATAAAAATATGTGTTCTGAGGGAGGAAGGCAAAGGAAAAGCCTGGCTTCCCCCCCCGTTCTCACATTCTCTGTTTTTCCCCCTTCTCAGCTTCTTCCTCCTATAAACAAGGAGTTTAAAAGAAGATTGGTTTCTGCATTTGTATGTGTGTTTATGTGTAAGACAATGTAAGCTAAAGGCCTCTCGTTTACTTTGCTCCAGTGCTTGACTTCCCTCAAAATCACTGGTGCACGGAAAAATAGAGGAAAGGATACAGAGCAATATGAGCAAATAAAAAGAGCATGTCTGAAAAGTGCAGGAAGCGGTGAGAGTGACATTTTATATTTTTGGCTGAACACTGGTGGGTTAGGTCAGGCTGGGACTACTTTGGGGAAAAAAGACCACACACATATACACAAACACACACAAGCACACGCACAACCTTTTAGACATTTTTAAGACCCTGTTCCAAAGCTGTTTCTGATTATGTTTCGATGGCAATGTATACATGAGGAGACGTCTGTCTGTCTGTCTCCCTGTTTCCATCACTCCATGCAGCTGTATTTCTTTTTCTCACTCTCCTTTCATGCCCCCTCTCCTGATGTAGTCTGACTCTAATTGTGGTTGTCTTTCTTCAAACCATCAAAGTCTGTTTCCTATCACATTCCTAACTATAAGAAGACTGATCCAGGGTCATTGGCATGCCCACATGACTTAGCATCTGGCGCTTGACAATCTCCACAGGCAAACAGGTCTCAGATCAGCACTCTGATGTGAACCAAACTCAGCCCCCGTGGCCCCAGTGGTTCAAACACCCAGACTAGGGTTTCATCCTCAACTTGCAGGCTAATATTTGCCATGTGGAGAGCCACCAGGAGCAGGCCTGATGGCGACCAGAGCAGATGCTGAATATGCCCAATTCTAGTGAAAATTTTAGCTCTTGGACTGTTGGACTGTGATCAAAAATCAAAACGGCAAACTGACCTTGGTGTGTCCCCTGTTGAAATGAAAATGAGTAATATTGTATGAACATTGCACTAGTTTATAGTTCGCTGACTAGAAAAGGTGTCACGGATGAATGAAAATCCATATATTGATGGATTTGCCTTTAAATCAATTTTTATGTCAGGGGTTCCTGACAAAAACAAAGTAGCTTGATTTCCATCCATCCATCTGTCCATTTTCTATACTGCGTATCCCTTTCGGGGTTGCGGGGGGGCTGGAGCCTATCCCAGCCGTCAATGGGCAAGAGGCGGGGTACACCCTGGACCGGTCGCCAGTCGATCGCAGGGCAACACATAAGACAAACAACCATTCACACACACACACACACACTCACACTTAGGGGCAATTTTAGAGTCACCAATTAATCTAATGAGCATGTTTTTGGTCTGTGGGAGGAAGCCGGAGAGAACCCATGCATGCACGGGAAGAACATGCAAACTTCACACAGAAAAGCCCGACCCGGGAATCGAACCGGCAACCTCGTTGCTGTGAGGCACACTACCTGCTGCAGCCAAGTAGCTTGATTTTTCATATGTAATTGACTGGAATTCTATGTTTTAATTAAACTCCACTATCACGCCAAAATACTGTTTGAGCCCAAGGTTCAATAGGGTCATGATGTGAGACTTTCAGTAGGATTTAGTCTTTCAAAAATGTCCTTACAGCAGTCCTTACTTCCAGTGTTGTTTCCCCATAATGTTTCAATGTGACCCACTTAACATCAACCAAATACTGGCAAATCAAAACTTTTGTCTATCCAAACCAGCTAAGTTGTACAGCCACTAAGATGGCACACAAATACATTCAAAACAGTGCTTTTATCATATGAATCATATGCAAACATCTCCTGCAGCAGCTGAATGTTCATTGTGTTTAAATCTGGCAATAGATAAATCAGCTGGGTTCTTTCATTTTCTTTTACATTATTAGTTTTGAAGGTCCTTGCAGCAAAGGGCCACAGACTGGAATTGAACCTGGGCACAGGACAGGACAGGACACAGCCTCGGTATGTGGACTACACACTCTACCAAGTGAGCAACTTGGGCTCCTCCACCGAGTAGATTTTTAATTAGATAGCAATATCAACCCCATAAAACTGTCAAATTTCAGTTCAGTTACAAAAAGAAATGAAATAGCTCCTGAAAAGGCTGCTAATGAAGCAAAGTAAAGTCATTTTACCATGTGTTACAGGTAAGTACAATCGGGCTGCATACTCCTCTTCCTCTTTTGCCTCCTCCTCCTCCTCTTCCTCTGAGTCTGGCTCAGCCACGTTGCCTAACAACGGGTTGTCATGTGGATTGGCTGATTGTGGATGTGATTGGTCAATGACAGATGATGGACAGGAGGGGGAGGGCATTGGAGAACCTATGAAAGAACACAACCAAAAAGAAAAAAAAAGGGAATGATGAATTTGAAGAATGGATTAAAGTCGCAGCAACAACAACCACAACAACAACAACCAAAATCTTAAAAAAAAATGACTGATTAATGAAGTATGGTGATGGTGTTACTGAAAATTGTGGCATGAGACTGATGAAGTTACAGCAAATGAAGGACAGTTCCTGGGTTGGCATTGCCAAATAGAGTCACAATAGAGACACTGAGCTGCTGCCATAAACCTGCACAAACACTACTCATTCAGACTCTGCTGTGACCTTCTTCGGCTTTCTGGCTGCTGTGCCTGGGGAAGTCCTACAATCCTTCACATATTCATCCTTCCTGTCCCAAATCTTACAGTTGTGAAGGACAGAGTTTGATTAAATTCCACATCGTACCTTCAGTTCCACTGATTTGTGACTGAAAGAGAACTCGGTCCAAGCTGTTGAGCTGTGTGAGGTGTCAGTCTGTGAATCAGACAGATTTGGCTATACGTTGTGCCTGTGTGAGACCAGACTCACAAGCAGAGTGTGCAAAATCAATTGTGAATCGATGTGGTAACCTTGGCATTTAGTGACTTCTGAATGCTAAATGGCTCCCATCTCTGTTTGTACATGTGTGTATTTGTGCTTGGAGGTCTTTGTGTGTGTATTTTGCCCACACAGATAACTCTGCTCAATCTTGCCTTCCATACAAATGTCCTGGCACAAAAGAATGAAATCAGTTGTAAAAGCAAAGAAATGAAAACAGGAAAAACAACAAAAAAACCCTAAACCCTTCATTAACAGCACTTGCCATGCTGGCTGGCTTTACAAATAAAAATGTGCTATGTCTCTTCCTAAATACCTTGATCTTTCACTTTTTGAGCTAAGAGAGACATTGAAATACAAAATCAATGTTAGGTCATTTGCAGGAAAAAACTGCAGTCTTGTTTGACAAAGAATTTATACAGAAGCTGATGCTGAGAATGCAGCACACCTCTCTGAGGCTCTATTCCTGTCTCTCGACAACACACAAATCTATTCTGTTGTTCTTAAAGGAATAACAAAAGAGTTTTCACCACAGTCAATAGATCAAAGACCTCACACATTATGCATATATTGCTTTCACAGACATGAGCACAGAAATTCATTTGAGATTTTGCAATTGCAGGCTGAAACTACAGTACAGCAGTTCAATGCAAACACATCCAAAATAACACCATATGAGACTCTGTTTAATTATTTACTAGAATGCCTTTTGGCTTGTTTCTTTCACTGAGATAGAAATTCACACGGTTGTGGCATTTTCTATTTAATACCCAACCCCTACTATCCCCCCTAGAGTGATGTTGTGGATGGAAAAAACCCAGTGGCTTTTGCTAGGGAAACAGGAAAAACATAGGATTAGTGCTACATGTGGGCAATACTAAACACCAGATATAGTCCACTGGTTTGACGTGATAATTTGTGCAGAATTGATCCGCACTGCATTAATTTCTATGGGAAGCCCTTCATCTTCATCCTTCTGAGACATTCTGATCAGTTTCCAAAAAGGATCCCTGAAAAGGTTATGTTGTCATCAACATGATCAACATGCTTGATTTCTTTCCTTGGGCAGTTTTAATGAGTATTTCACTCATGTCTGTTGAATATTAAGAATCAGCTTCTAAACATCAGCATGGCAATCCAAGAAACTACTATATGTAAAAACTGTATCATTTTTAAATTCTCATAATTGTCCTTCTTCAACAAAAACTTAACAGCCCTAACTATACTCGTTCCAACTGAAGATCCATCCATCCATTATCTATACCGCCTATCCCTTTCAGGGTTGCGGGGGGCTGGAGCCTATCCCAGCTACAATGGGCGAGAGGCGGGGTACACCCTGAACCGGTCGCCAGCCGATTGCAGGGCCTCCAACTAAAGATGAAATTCATAAATATGTCGCTCATTTAAAAAAAGAAAAAGAAAAAAAAAACTTCCACAAAGCAACAAGGCACTGTAAGTTGATGGACGAAATAGTGCATTTGTTGGGGACTATTTGTGGCAGCAAGACAGCGAATGTGGGACTGAGCCAAAATAAACTACAATGTGTGTGTTCATGGTAATGAAGGAACATGTCACACAGTGTAACAGTGTGGCTCACTGATGTGGTTTTTCTGGTTTTTGGACAACAATGGCACAGAGAAAGATGATATATCAGGCTTTGGTTACACACATTGTCAGTTAGTAGGATCAATGCATTAATGGTGTTGGCCTTTCCCTCACTGGGATTTGTTGCCAATAAGAAAAAATATCGATATCCACAGTTCAGAGAGATTCATGCAAGGTCGTAGTACACACACACCCCAAAACTCACATGCAAACACGAACTATTAAACACACACACACACACACACACACACACACACACACACACACACACACACACACACACACACACACACACACACACACAAAATACTTACATGATGATAATTTCGAAGAAATAAACTAACCAGACAAACAAAAGTTGTGTTTTCATTCAGTATTACTCACTGTATCCTTGAGGTCGAACAGATGAATTGTAAAAGACATTTCTCAAACAAAGTTTTCATTGCATTGTTTACATCCATTTTTTATTTGCTAGCAGTCTTCTTTTTCCCTGCCTTTGTTGGTCAGTTGCATTTTTTGCCACATGACTTCAAGACTTTGCTTCTTTACCTCAAATATATTTTTGTGTTGATTTATTTTATCTCTTGTTAATTCTTTGCAGTTGACACTTGTAACAGATGGTGTGTGGGTTGGAATTGTAGATCGTATCTGTATGTCCTTGTTCATGTTACAATGTTGATTATTTTGTGTCATTTGGATTGCTTATTATCGTTACTATTCTTTATATATTTAGTTTTGCTTAAATGTCTCTTGATGTCCCTGCTTATGTGTGTTGAAAACAAGATGATGCAGATTGTGTGCTTTATCCTCAAATTAAATTTGAAATTACAATCACCTGTAGAATAATGGAATAGAGTGAAACCATGTGGATCATGCACATGCATTTGCATGTCTGTATACATGCACAGGAACAAACAGAACAGGGACCCACGCGTCAAAGCATTGCTCCACAGTGGTACTTGTGGTCAAAAACTCCACATGGTACCTCTCAGGCGCTGGCCAAGAAATGTAATGTCCCCGGTTCCCATCTGGCCAGGGAACTTTGTTGCATGTCATTCCCCATCTAACCACTCTCTTTTTGTGTCATCTCTCTCTACCCTGGTAAGGATTTTTGTGAAAAAGAAATGGATGACAAACAAGATAAATGGCTGATGGATGGCTGACAGAAAAAGTAGAGGAAAAGAAGGGAGGGATAGTGCGCGACTAATTCACTGCAACACCTGCAATTAAACTGCTTTCCATTTTCCAGGCTGGATGGACCAAGTCAGAGACCAGTATTTGTAAAGATGATGGTGAAATTGAAACAAAATCCAATCCAATTAACATGGTAACATGACTGCATCATGCACATTTTAATAAAATCACTTCCAATGACTGGAAACAGCTGTTCAGCGAGTTACTTGTTACTGCTGTTTGTGACTGTCAACTTTCAGGAACTGCCATGTCGGACATTTCACTCATGCTCTGCTCCAGAGCAGCAGATTCTCAATGGTTCTCAATGTGATGCTAATGAGCTGCTGCAATCCTGAGACAGAACAACTAGTTTTGATCAAGCCAGTCTTTGACATCATGCTATACTAATGTCATAATTGACGTTGGTAAGACTGAAGTGCAGGTGTAGTGACCTGTACAGTGAGAACAATGCCAACACTACAGTCCCTTCAGCCTTGCTCTCCTCATGCTCAATGAGTTTGCTGCTCGACCACAAAATCCTTGTGACAGGCTGCTCCACTGGAACGCGCATTTCAGTGAACTTTTGGTTCAAACAGATGATCAGGGATAATCCGGGAACATTGCTACCTTAACCTTGTTACGCTCTGCACTTCAGCCCGTCTGAACCGGAAAAAAAACTACAGAAGCAAAGATGAAAAGGCATTTGTGGTATGACAGTGTGAGATCAGTGTCAGTAGCGTGACACTGCAGTCCATGCGTGTACAAACTGCACAAGAAGTGAACAAGTTGCTTGTGTGTGGTGCAACAGCACTGTCAGAACACAACTGCCAAATAAGAGCAATTTACCCAAAGAGCTACAGCTTCATGAGAGGTCAGAGACTGTCTACGACTTTGTGTCTGTATGCATGAATGCAGTGAGGCCTGCCATTAGCTCTCAAAATCTTTTCTTTCCATTGACAACAAAAGCATAAACCTCATAATTAAAGAGCTTTAACGTTTCACTGCACCAAGAGTTCTGTTCTTGGTAGCTCTTTTTATATGGCCCACAGTTTCAACTGAAATCCACCTGCGTTGTTCTAGAGGGTATGTGAAAATTCCCTTGGTTGACATTCTCTGTTTTTGCTTGCTCTCCTTGTCTCTGTCAATCTCCATAACAAAGATGCACTGGTAGAATGTACTGTTACTGGGATGTTGTAGTAAATGGGTCACAGGCAGATATTGTGATTGTCAAAAGGTCTGACACAGCTGTCCACTTTGTCCTGTGGGGACATAATGTTAAGCTCATCTATGATTGCCTGGGAGCTTGTTGTTCTGGTTTAGGACGGTATTCTTTTAAGTCTCTGATCAATGGGGTAAAAATAACTTATACTACTCAGTCTGTCAAATGGCTAGGTGCCTCCTGGCATCTCCCACAGCGCCTGAGAGAATGAGGAACTGCCTCATTCACATCATGAGGGAATAACCAACAGAACAACTTGGCACTTCAAATGCTTGGAAGTCTTCAAGTGTCTGAAATGACGCCACAGAGACTCAAGAAATGACATCTAGAAGCCTCCAGAAGGCTTTGTTGCTTCTGATGTGCTTTTTTTTTTTTTTTTTTTTTTTTTTTTACACTCAGCACACATGAATGTAATTATGATACATTTTCAGTTCATTTTGAAAGGCAAGAAAAATACTGGGATGTTCCTTTGCAAGAGATAAAATCACAAAATAACACGAACAGTAAATAACTTGAAATTAATCATATGAAATGAATGAATAAACCCCAAAGTCAAATGAAAGCTTAGATTTACTATACAGTTTTTTCACAGAGGAATTTGCTGAATGCAGCATTATACTATGAGGTACACTCACCAAACCCATTCGACACCTGCACCCCTCTCTGGCTATTCGTGCCCCTTTCTACTCTACTTCAAATTATGGAATGACTAAACTTCAGAAAAAAACACATAAATAAAAATCTCTAAAACGAGCGCCAATACAATCACCAGAATGCATTTTGCAAAGCGTGGATATGTAAAACTTTATGTTTCATTACCACAGATGTGTCACAACTTTATGTTTGTTGACCTTCAATGTTTATGTTTCTTGATGTTAGGTTTGGGCACATAAGCCACTTGGTTTTGGTTAAGAAAAAATCATGTTTTGGCTTAAAATACTGGGTTTGTCACCACAAAACATTTGGAAAATTTCCTGGCATCTTAGTAAAATAGTCAGTTTTGTGAGAAGAAACATGGATGAAAAATACCGCGATATCATTAAAAATGGTCAGTTTTGTGGCATTAAAGCTCTAACAGTTGTTTGCTGCTTGGCAGTCATTCCATCGTGCTGTCACACCACCACTGTCTCTTCCTCCTGATGAGAAAATCCTGGCTTATATACATGTATGGACTACTTTGATACCTATTTTAAGTTGTATTCTGGCGGCTGGGCTGTAAGAGCGCGAGGTAAAATCCTGGACAATGTCAAATAGATCTTCTTGTTCATAAGGTTGAAGAAAAGCCTTTATTATCTTACTCAAAAAACAAGTCCAATCTAAGTATTCGTACCCAACCAATGTACTGTTCAAAAACTTTTATTATGAAGTTTTCCTATTGGAGGCAACTAAGGGAAATCTCACTGAAAGCTATTGTTTCTTGCATCTTTTTGTTTAGATTAATTATAATGATATATGTCAACGAAAACTGTCTGAAGACTGCAGACTGGTCTGAATAATACCTGGATGTAGGACAGACTGCAAAGCCAAAACCAGTCTTTTTGCAAAAACATGGAGAAAAAAACCATGTCAAGCTGCAAGCAGAGCAGCAGGTGCATTCTGTCATGTGACTTATTACTAATTGAGAATTTTCCCTTCCATGGCTTGTTGACTTTGTAATCATCTTGTTATCTTGTTAAATTTTTGCTTCTGTAGACTACAAGGTCAATATGGTCTTGCAAACAAAACTTCATTTTCTGATGTTTTTGAAGAATTGCTAAAGACATTGATACAAACAGGACATATTTGGGGTCACAAGGTACTTTAGCAATGACTGGCTTCTGTTGTCTCAGTGGAAAATTCTGCGGAGCTACAGCCTTGTCACGCAAAACAAGCGCAACCTTAGATCTCCCCCAGCTGTTGGAGAGAGAGAGAGAGAGAGAGAGAGAGAGGGAGAGAGAGAGAGAGAGAGAGAGAGAGAGAGAGAGAGAGAGAGAGAGAGAGAGAATCTGTATGTTTTGAACACCTGGCTCCTTCAGTGCCTCCTCATTCTTCATCCCTGCTTGGCTTGGTTTTGGCACACACACACACACACACACACACACACACACACACACACACACACACACACACACACACACACACACACACACACATCTGTCTGCTATAGTGTCAGAGGTAGCTCCCTCTGTACTCTCTCTTGCTGTTTTATTGGCCTCTCTCTCCAGTCTTTTTCTCTACTTTTATCTTTCCTCCTGTTTCCCTGTGAACTCTCTTCCATGCTGGTTACCCCCAGCTGTGCAGCACAGTAGGTCTGTTCTATTTTACTTCTTAAAGTTTCCTGGATAAATCAATAACAGCAAAATTTACATTTTAATGCAAATCATCAAAAGATAAAGTTATTAAATCTTGACAGTAATTGCTTTTTAAACTTTCGCTGGTCAAATTACACAGGTTTAAATGTTGCACTCAATGTTACTTCTGAGATTGGCAAACACTACTAAGTTCTCCATGCCATGAACGGTGATAACTAATCAATGCATTTACAGTCTGTAATTGCCTCTTCTAGTTTTACAAAAGAAGTAGGTCAAGAAGTCATTTAAAGTTTGTAAGCAAAATACTACCAACTCTAATAAAAGAAAGAAATAAAGAAATAGCAATGATGATCGACAGTGAAGGCACAACAACTACTTCACTACTACTCAGACTTCACCACTTGGGCAGTACTGAGGCCAAACAGTTTTGTAAACCGTCCATAGGCCACCAGCGTCTGCAGCAGTCTGCCTGTCTATGTACACACCCGCTACGTTTAAGTTTGTATTCATGCAACACATCATTGGAAAGCTAAGATTTTTGTTATTCAATTGATGCAAACCATTTCAATATGCAATCACAACAGGAGGTACAATCAACGCCAGCAACAAAGTGAGGCAACTCACAAACTGAGTTGATAATATTCCCACAAAATTCTTGTTAGATTGGCAAAGGTCCAATCCAGTAAAATATTTAGTTCAAAACAATACAATAGTCCTCAGAAAGCTCCTTTATCATTTTAAATTAGCCGGTTGCAATGCTGAGAATAGCTTTCAACTTACTTTGAGTATGCTTAGGAGTGGGCAGTATACTGGTTTCATCACCAGCATTGGTGTGATGTCATGTTATGACATGGATTTTGCAACGCTATCATTATGGTGATAAAAGTGTTAGCACATTCAAAATAATGCACTTTATTGTGTAAGTTTTGCCATTTTAATGTTGCTTTACTCTTAATTCTGCTGGTTAGCCTATTGATTTTGACTTTAGCCGATTCCGTGGCTAATGTTGCTAATAGCATCTATCTCGTATCTATGATAGACCCATATGCTGCAGAAATGGTGGTGAATTTAATGTTGAGGGACAGTCAAATGAAACTGTGTTAACGTTAAGCCTCATTTGAAGCCAGTTTAATAACCAGTGTAGTAGCTTGGATGTGGGTAACTGTTTTTTCGTGTTGCTTTCTGTGTAGTCTCACATAGCCAGACCTCACATTACCTCCACACTTTTTACTGCAACGCGAGCTCAGCTGGTTTGTCAGACCCGGAGAGCCTCCTCGGATGCATCAGCCTGTGAGTCTGTTGCTGCCGTATGTTAATGTACTTAATAGACATGCCTTGGTGGTACACTGCCTAAATTACTGTACTTACAAAATATATTTTGTAGGGCTGTCAGTTTGAACTTAACATTTTTTGCCTGCATATCTGTTTGGCTGACAGTTTGATTGATTGGTCACTGATAGCAGTGAGTTGGTTTGGTGTAAAAAAAAAAAAGCATGTTGCTGTAGCTGAGCTTGCTACATTTCTCTTGGGGTATCTTTGGTGTGATGAAGCTTCATTTAATGTCGAGAAACTGATAGCTCATTACACTTTATTTGTAGCTTTGCCCACACTGGTGTCTGTTGCTGGCATATG
The DNA here is from genome assembly GCF_039877785.1 of Chaetodon trifascialis. Taxonomy (NCBI): domain Eukaryota; kingdom Metazoa; phylum Chordata; class Actinopteri; order Chaetodontiformes; family Chaetodontidae; genus Chaetodon; species Chaetodon trifascialis. The sequence goes on along the minus strand of NC_092057.1, from coordinate 29,438,762 downwards.
CAAATGTTCTTGTTAGACATGCCCTGTGGTACACTGGCTATTGAGTTTGTTGGTCTTGAGATGCCTGATAAAACCCCCTGTTTAACACTGAGAATGAATCACATTACATTTGATAATTAATCTACATTATGGGGCAAAATACATGTAAAAAAAAAAAAAAAAAAATACATGCCTGTACCTCACTTTCATTCCTATTTGGAGCCAATAAACACATCCATTTGTTATCATATCTTTTCTTTTTCATCTAAGCTACATTGCCTTACATTGTCAATAGAGTGAAAAGACGTAGAATCGTCTTTTGAGCCAATTATCCCTTTTATTTTTGCTATGTCATGTTTGTCACCCTAAAAAACAAATACTGTGATATAAATTTTCCATTGCCTACCCATAGGTATGCTGGGCATTCTAAGTTAATTGTACAGGAATGGTAAAGTTCAATACCCATGAATTAATTTGGGATTAATAACAATTTAGTGTCAACTCAGTCACAGCCCTGAAATAAGTAACTACTGTTGGACTTCTAAATAATCTAAAGACAGTTTAGATGTACATGTAAAGAATTAAACTGACAACTGGCAATAGCTTCTTTTTGCTCACACCACACTTTGGTTGTTGGCTGACAAAAATATCCCAGGATGTAATGGTGTAATTTGTCTCAAATGGTTTTCTAATGTTTACACAAACAGAAAACTTAGTGTTGAATATTGTGCCTACAGTACATATCAGGTTTAATGAGCCATATGTTTGATTGGACCAATTCTCAGTGTATCCTCGTATTCACATTTACTAGAAATGGTTCTACAGGCGTAAACCTTTGCAAAACACATTATTGTGATACACAGTGATACTGAACCAGCAATCAGTCTGCAATAGAGAAAGAGAACGACCCCCTGAGGTTCTGCAGTTGCAAAGGGGTACGTGGAAAGATTGTAGAATAGCTCAGCTAATTAGAAAAAAAAAAAAAAAAGGCAAAAATTATCATATCTACATGTGTGTTAAGTCACAAAATAAACAAATATGATTACAAATTGGTTTTAGACTGATCTTGTAAGTGTAGTATAAAATACATATGATTTACACTTACAGTATCTCCCCGTAACCAATAAATTACTAGCTACAAATGGCAGATCACAATGGCCACACCTCCAACCAACCTTAGTTAGCTGTAACACCTAAACACCGCATGCTGCCATTAGAAAGTAATGGACAGTATTTAAGAAAATCAAGTGTAACACCAGTTTAAATTAGCACACTTGTAACATGACGAATAGTGTTAATGAAGGACAACTTCATCTCATCTGATAGGGCTGTGGAAATATACCAGACAAACAGACATGGTGTTGTAAAAATGGAAAAGCACATCTCATGATATGAACTGTGTAAATGCCACACTGGCCTCTGATTTGCCTATGATTATTTTAAAGATGCAGCAGGCAGTTTTCAAATGCAGTGCAGTAACATCAGTAAACTCTCGTGTGCCTGCTGCTGTTTGCAGACATATTTGGATGTAATTATTTTGATTTGTCATTGAAAGTTACAATAGATTTCACACTTTAATTTGGCAATACCTGGGATTAATGGTGGTTACAGTAAATGTGTCTCACTAATACAGCTCCCACCATTATATTCAACATCACATATATCAATAAGTGGGTTTAGTGAAACTGCCTACTGAGTCACAAATGGAACAGACCAAGAGCAACTACTGTGTGTGCACAGAAAAGTCAAATACTAAAAAGCTTGGGCTGAGAATATTCATCACCTCATGCTGTTTTAACAAAGATTAAAGACAATCAACACAGGAATAATGAACTCAACTCTTGTCTTATATGCCAGGTCCACTACCTTCATGCATTGTTTCATGTATGGGTACATAATACTAAGAGAGAATGGTTGACTATACCATTAGCAAGGAAAACTAGAAGAGGCAATTACAGACTGTAAATGCATTGATTAGTTATCACCGTTCATGGCATGGAGAACTTAGTAGTGTTTGCCAATCTCAGAAGTAACATTGAGTGCAACATTTAAACCTGTGTAATTCCTTATATGTGCATCTACAGTTGGCAGATAAAGCAGATTCTGATATACTATAGACATAGTGGTGGTAGACAAAGAACAGAAGACAGTCACAGTGGTGGATGTAGCGATCCCAAGTGACAGTAACATCAGGAAGAAAGAGCACGAGAAGCTGGAGAAATACCAGGGTCTCAAGGAGGAGTTGGACAAGATGTGGGGCATAAAGGCAAAAGTGATCGGGGCACTCGGTAGCGGTAACCCCCAAGTTGGGAGAATGACTCCAGCATTGGGCTGGGCGATATGGCCTAAAAATAAAATCTCACAAAAAACTCAAATTACAATTTTTTCCAATTTTTTTCCTACTTTTTAAAGAAGACAAAAAGTACAAATGACAGAGATAATTCAAAACAAGTTTTGCTTTTATTTTATCAAAAACTGAAGGTAACCCCTATTTCCCTCTGGGAATTAAAGTGCAAGCTGTTCTTTTGTTATCAAAAAGGTTTGTTGGTTGTAGCGGTCTTGTTCCCCTCATAAAGAGTGGCATTTCTCCCACTCGACGGGATGCCTCTGTTTTAGATGCTGGGATAAGTTCGTTGTGCTGCTGCCTTTTGTTGCTATGGGCTTCAGACAAACTTTCCAGCGTGCAGTCACCTGTTCCACGTCTGTTGCTGCAAACCCAAACCAGTTCCATACCACTGTGTAACGAGCGTAGGTGCAGGCAGAGAGGCTAGCAGGATTAGCAGTTAGCGGAGGTGAGTTAGCTCAGAGAGTCGACAGGCGGAGAAGGTGGGATTTCACTCAACAGTTTTATTCTATAATATGAACCATACAAAGGTTACCATACAAAACCATACAAATTCTATATATCGACCATACAAAGCCAGGTCTCCACGGCGCTAAACACACGTGTTGTAAGACGTAGACAGCATGACCAGCACCAACTCATTACTCATTACTCACTCTCATTAGCGATAGCCATGTTGCTGCTGTGTGTGTGTGTGTGTGTGTGTGTGTGTGCATTTCTGTGAAAGAAACAAAAGGGGAGGGAGCTCCTGGCTATGGAAGCTCCTGGGGGGCAAAAGGCATATGCATATCTATCTATCTATCTATCTATCTATCTATCTATCTATCTATCTATCTATCTATCTATCTATCTCTCTCTCTCTCTCTCTCTCTCTCTCTCTATCTATCTATCTATCTATCTATCTATCTATCTATCTATCTATCTATCTATCTATCTATCTATCTATCTATCTATCTATCTCTCTCTCTCTCTCTCTCTCTCTCTCTCTCTCTCTCTCTCTGTCTCTCTCTCTCTCTCTCTCTCTCTCTCTCTATATATATATATATATATATTTAAAAGCTTCACAATGGGTATTCTCTATGTCTATGGCGTCATGGAGACTGTTTATACCAGGGGTGGGGAACCTCTGATCCAGCCCACAATGTAATTAATAAATACAATTTTCAGTTTTCAGCGATGAAGAAAATAACATAAAATAGCAGACCAACACCTTCTTCTGACTGGTCTCTGAATGCAACACAAACGTAATGGTTGATATCATGTCAGGGCATCATGGCCACTGTGGTGTTTTCCAAGAGAAATAGACAGATAATAATTTTTCTAATGAAGTACAATGCAAGCCAACTTGCAAGTTAGTTTGTGGGGACACAGTAATGAAAAATGCCAATCTCAAGCGCATTTTCCTACTCTGTAAACAAACACCTGCTATGACATTTAACTACGCTGGTAAGTCTGAAAACTCCTTCAGGTAGGTATGAGGGGTTCAGGGACATGAAAAGTAAACTTTGTGGTTCTTGTGGTCATATTTGTTTTCCTCAGTACATGCAAGATGTCGCATAGCATGAAAAGAGAAGTCTCTGCATGTCTTCATTCTCAAAAGTTTATCACGAGTGTTTGAGGGGGAGACCAACTCTGATGTTAACCAATCTCAAATAGGACTACTATGACTATGACAAATAGGACTTCTATGTGCATATGCAGTTCATGGTCACTATCATACTAAATGGGAAATGTCAAAGTGTACATATATGTGTGTAGAAAACCATAAACAGGACTTCTAGCTTGGCCATCACATACAGTGCATGCTAATTAGATGAGTGCAGCAATGTCCCTCTCCCTCCTCCCTCTCTGTCTCTATGCAATACACCCTCAGACACAAACATACAATCCTGCAATTCCAATTAAGGCTGGACATATACACATAGAGTAAAAATGTAGACTAAATCCTAAATCATGTACCTTGCCTCCACACACACAAACTGACAGATATAGTTCAGATTATGATTTCACACTTCTTTCTTTCTTTCTTTCTTTCTTTCTTTCTTTCTTTCTTTCTTTCTTTCTTTCTTTCTTTCTTTCCAGAGGATTTAGATTTATTAATGACATGAACAAATCAGAGGGGCAGTACCACGATGGCTAAACAAAACCGGCCACCTGTGATTCATGGGATCTGGCAACCAGGCTAATCCAGGCTGTGGTGTTTTGCATAACAGGTGTTACACTGCCATTGTGAAAAGGAAAGGAAAGGAAATGTAGTGCAATCACAATATTTCCATGACATACTCATGTGTATAATCAACCACACACGCACAGAGGAACATGTAAATACAGACACAGGTACACACACACACACACACACACACACACACACAAGGTGTGTCCTGTCCCCTGACATCAGTTTTTTCTGCTAATGTGTCCTTTGGAGGAATGATTTGTTCGTGCATGTGGTATAAATTACGCCTATCCATTGGAGACACCACAACAGAGAGCAATACATTACCCTCTCTTTCAACAGCCACACTCTGTCCGCCTCCTCAGAGAGAGGAAAGCAGCCAGCCAACCAAAACTTAAATCTCTCAGAGACAAAGGTAGGAAGTGGAAAATGATGAGATCAACATCATAGACATTTAATTCCCCGTGTACTACTTATTGAGCTCCTCTATTCATCTTTCTTAAGTTGTCTATAAAGGGCCAGTCTATAAGATTCTAAGTCTAAAAATTTAAGATAATATTTGTAATTTTTCATTAGTTTATAATCATCTGAAAATAAAACCTGTTGTTTTTATTTTAGAATGTAGATCAGGGGTTCTCAACTGGTCTGGCTCCGGGACCCACCATCAACCATTAAAGACGCAACCCAAGCCGCGACATGAATAAACGACACTCAGCTGCATAAAAAAATCCCCATCAAAATAAAAGCACAGGGTCGAAAACAGGCCCGCGACCCACTTTTGGGTCCAGTTGAGAATCACTGCTTTAGATGACCAGAGGGAGTGGGTCCTCCTCCACAGTCAGGAGTTCAGAACGGACAAATGTAATTTTGTGGCTACCATAGCTTCCCCCTTTCTGCTAAAATCCCTAAAAAGTGAGTTGGCTTTCCATTGGCTGAAAAGTCATCACGGTGCCTGACTGAGCCAAAACCAAGGCACCCACGGACTGAACCCAAGTCCTTGTAGTGTTCGGCAATTTTTACTTCTTCTACATCATGTAGACACCTCTCAAGACACAGATCAACTTAATGTTCATGTTTTCTATCTTCAACAATACTTATCAACAATAATCCTTCAGTCAATAAACATCTATTGTCCAACTACAACTGCAACACAAGCAACAAACAACTATATTAACAAGTGTAGGCAGCAAGCAAGCATATTGTGTGTGTGTGGTATTTATCACAATGTGGGGCCAAAAATCTGTTTACACAGTCCCATTGTGGGGACTCACGTGCCTTATGGGGACAAAATGCAGGTCCCCTTAATGTAAATCATTCAATTTTAAAGTGAAGACTGAGGATAGGGTTACGGGTTAGGTAAGGTCAGGAATAGGCAAATAGTGGTTAGGGTTAGGGTAAGGCTCTAGGAAATGAATGTAAGTCTATGTAATGTCCCCACAAATGATAAAAACACAACGTGTGTGTGTGTGTGTGTGTGTGTGTGTGTGTGTGTGTGTGTGTGTGTGTGTGTGTGTGTGTGTGTGTGTGTGTGTGTGTGTGTGTGTGAGTGAATTCCTGTAAAGGCACGTGGAGCCAGAGCCAGACCATCACTAGATATGGTGAGCCAGATCTGGTCATATTGTACTACGGGCATTTACACCTTGCTCCTCCAACCCATATGTTGGCTACTTAAGTTTTTGTCAACATGCACATTTTTAGCCTGATATGAAATGGGGAAAGCAAAATGTTGCCATACCACTGATTCTAAAAAAAGAGTATACTTCTCTGACTAGATTTCATTTGGCTTCCTTTTTTATTAAGTATCAAAATTGTTTCATTGCAACTTGGTATTCTATTATGCTGCTTATTCTTTGATTTTCAACATAACCTTTCTTTCTTTCTTTCTTTCTTTCTTTCTTTCTTTCTTTCTTTCTTTCTTTCTTTCTTTCTTTCTTTCTCAGTTCAGAACACTCATGGTAAAATACCTCCAGCAGGCTGAGGCGTCAAGGCCGTACCCTACATCCTGACACTGGGAGATGACTGCCTCTCAGACATTAATTTTTCTGGAGGGACGGGCTTTAGAAGAAAAGCATTCTTGTTGGTGTGTGTGCTTCAAGGCATTTCATATCTTTTACATTAACTAATCAGTTAACGAAACCAAGCATTGTGTTCAAGTATGAGAATGTATTCAGAAAGTGATTTACGAAAAGAGAGGGTGCGTTTATTTTTTTGGTCATTTCAACATTTCAAGTCATGTTGCTGTTGTTGATTCAAGTGGTATAGTGTTTATGAGTTGAAAATAGTTATGAATTTGTAACGCCTTTTTGAAAGTTGAATTATAATATTATTCAAATTAAAGTGTTGTGTTAATTGCACATGTGTATGACCGGCATTACCTACTCTTGGATGTATTTTGTAAAAGGCCAAAATATCCAAGTAATTCAACTGTTCTGGTCTGTTAAATATTCAAATATCTTATATAAATATTGTAATATAAAATATATATAATATATTATCATTATTATTGTATAAAATAGAATATAAAATATTTCATATAAATGTCACATTTTTTATGTTAGATTTTACTGAAAATAAACATAAAATAAAATAACCTAACAAGGAAGGAAGAACCCAACATTTAATAAGAACAATTTCATCTAGAATTGTAGTTAATATGAACCAGCATATGGTCAAAATATTCAGCACATCTTGCTGGGTTAAACGAGCACTGGATCTTGCTGTGTTAGATTAACCCAGTGTGTGGTTGGTTCAATAGTTACCCAGTGGTGTAGTTGAAAACTACAACCAACCCTGCACTTTTAGGGTGTATCCATTATCATGTACGGTCTGAGCAGCCACCTGGGCCTGAGGCAACAAAGAGGCTAGGAGATAGCTGCTTCATGGTGCACACAGAGGAGTAATATGATGTGTGTGTGTGTGTGTGTGTGTGTGTGTGTGTGTGTGTGTGTGTGTGTGTGTGTGTGTGTGTGTGTGTGTGTGTGTGTGTGTGTGTGGAGTCAGCATTGTTTTTGTGCATGTAAATCTAACCTGTTACAAAAAGGAGCAGTCCCTGTCACACAATGGTGTCTGCTGAAAACACTGCCTCATTGACAAACCAGGTCACATAAACACAAGAATGCAATGGTGCACGTGTGCGCACACACACACACGCACGCACGCACACACACACACACACACACACACACACACACACACACACACACACACACACTCAGAGTCTTGAGTGACTGCTTTGCTTTTGCCTTAAGGCTGACTGTGACCTCCAAGTAGAGTCTCTCTCTGTATCTGTGTGTGTATATAATGTGCTAACCTTACAAGAACTCCCAGCATCCCCTCTAATCCTGGTCTACCTCTCCTGTCACACCAGAGCTCGTGGAATACCAAAGGCTACTGTGTAAAGTGTATGCACATAGAACTATTAACACAATGCAGGAACAATATTGACATAGCAGTAAACAAAATGCAGTGTATTTGAGCCATCAGGGCTAAGAGTGTTGAATCTAGACAGCCTGTATGCTTTCCCCAGCTGAGGATTCCCTCTTCTGTTTGACAGAGACACCTGTTTACCGTCTATGGATCTGAGGGAGGAAAGTGACTGACTCATTCGCATGATGTGGACAGCAACAAGGGATATTCTGTATATCTCTCTTTCATTTGTCATTTTGGCTCGAATACCACCTCCCTCCAACTGTGTACAATCAGTAATTGTAGCTGTATTTGGAGCATGTAATATGTTCATTAAGGAAAAAACGGCATAAAGTCAAGCACAGAGAGGGTTTAAAATGCCAACATATATACTAAAATAGTTCAGTTTTTGAATGAGGTGACCATTGTTTGTAATGCCAAATAAAATGGATCACTGATTCAAGAAAAAAATCAAAAATGTCATGTGATGACTCTAGCAAAACCTCTGAGAAGAAACAAATACATTAAGAAATATCTGCAAATACATGTTTTACGGTCTATTTAAGATTTTTAAAAATTGTGTCATGTCCTCCAAAAAAAAACTGTAATGATTTTCTGTATATTAACTAACAGAAAGGACAGTCAGCATTAGCATTTTTTTTTTTTTTTAAAAGCTTGTAGTGTATAATGTAGTGCAGAATTAGGACACATAGTTTAAAAATATATTCAGCATACTGCCTTGAAAATATGCTGGTGGTAATATTACTATTCATTTGATTGGCTAGGAAAATGTGGTACATTCAGTCCACTTTGAAACCAACATCAAAAGTAAGCAGACTTTAAAGATTATGTCTATATTCTCTGGAACTCACTTCCTCAATTTTCTCTCATTTGCTTATGTTCAATCAAATCATACCAGGACAATTCAGCAATGTCTCAAATGGAAACATGTCTGGGACCATTTCACCAAGTATATAATGTACACATAATGCAATGGTAGTGGTAGGTGGAGTGGAAATAGAAAAAATGAAGCATTGGAATGAGGTTCTTCATTTGGTCTGTTCACTGACATGAGAGACATGAGAACATACATGTCTCCATGTCTGTGTATGTGTATCCAGCACACTGTTTCACCAGCTTCTCTTCTTCCTGCCTGACTGCAGTGTGCGTGCGTGTGTGTGTGCGTGTTGTGGGGACATACATATGCATACATAATATGTATGTATGCATGTATGCTTGGGGACTTGCCGTACTTGTCCAGGTCCTCATAATTTAAGTCATTAAATTTTAGGGTGAAAACTGGGGTTAAGGTTAGGGTAAGGTTACAGTTAGGGGGTGTGTGTGTGTGTGTGTGTGTGTGTGTGTGTGTGTGTGTGTGTGTGTGTGTGTGTGTGTGTGTGTGTGTGTGTGTGAGAGAGAGAGAGAGAGAGAGAGAGAGAGAGAGAGAGAGAGTGTGTTCATGTCTTATTCACATTGTGAGGACTCGCCTTATTTTTGGGCACAAAATGTAGGTTCCAATAATCTAAATCATTCAATTTTCAGCTGAAGACCTGGGTTAAGGTTAGTGCAAGGTTAGGTTTACGTCATGGTTATGGTAAGAATTAGGAGTTAGTTAGAATCTAAATCTGCGTGTGTGTGGGGGGGGGGGCAGAACAGATGGTACTATGTGGATCACCATTTGCAATAATCGGCTATATTTCACTAACTCATAATTATCCTGATTGGAGCTGCATGCTGCCTGAACGACTGTGACATGTGACACATGCCATTTGGTATGTGGTTGCTACAATAGTGAATATGCACTGTCCTCATATCTGATTTCCACTTTGTTTATGATTACCCACTTTTCAGTCCTGCTTTGTTATGTAAATATATAAAAGCTATGACACCTAAAACCTAATAGTATGGTAACGGTGCCTGCATGGTATTTGCAGTGATGTCATACATATCTGAAGTAACAATCATTATCGTCATACTCGGGCACCACTGATGGTGAATTGTTGTTTTCAGGATCATATATACTGTCTTTATTTGCTGTGTTTATTCAGCTGTTGTGAATGAAACCCACATTATTGTAATTACATTTGACACACATTTACACCCAGCTATGTGTGTTTAAGTGTGTGTCTGCATGTCTTTTAATAAGGTATTCTGAGACAAGTGGGTCCAAACACAGCTATATCTCTTTCCTCTCTATTTTCTCCTTCCTCCACTCTTCACCTCTCCTCTGCCATCCCTCCCTTTGCTTCATTCCCAGTCTGGTGTCACTCTTCCCCTCTGTGTCTGATACTCTCTCTCTCTCTCTCTCTCTCTCTCTCTAATCAGTGTGTGCAGGACAGCACTGGAGGAAACCTGTGGAAAGTGATTTATTACAGTCACATACACACACACACACACACACACACACACACACACACACAGGGTGATTTATTGCTGTGCAGGTAGACAGTAGTCCAAGGGTAAGAGATTAGTCTAACACACGCTGAACACCAAATTATTATTACACATTTAGATAGAGGACATGGTCTCACACACACACACACACACACACACACACACACACACACACACACACACACACACACACACACACACACACACACCACTGTTTCACTGTATAAACTCAAAGTACATTAAATAGGCTCATTCAGGAAAGGGAGTATGACAAAAGCAAATGAGACAGAGAAGTCAGGACTGGAACAATGAGGCTTTCTATTCTATATGTGACTTTTTTTCCTATATTTTTATCATATGTATATATACACACACACATATAGAAATTATAATATATAAATATATTATTTGTACATTCATCATTTGTTTTGTTTTAGTTGTGAATATTTGACAAATTTTTATTGAAAATGAAATAAAAATTCTATCCACATATTCAAAATATTTCCCCTACACCTTTCTATTTGTCAGACTCAAAAGTCCAAAGTCCAGTCTCTGAATGAATGTAGACTGTGCAAATGTGCAGAAAATAATAAAGAACTATTCATTCTGTGAAATTTCCTTTTTACAGAATGCGCAAATAAGCAAACAGACAATATTACGCATAAATACAGAGAAGTATTCTGAAAAGAACATCCAAATAGTAATTTCATAGTTCAGGGTCTTTTGGTGGTTGTCTGATCCTGACCAGCCAAATCTGCCTTTGGCGGAATATGATGTGTCATCTGAAAGTGTCTGTATCAGCCTCGGAAAACCTGCATTGGCCAAATTGCTCAAACATATGCACAAAAGGCCAGTAGCCCCACCAGATACACACTATCCCCCGGAGCTATATAATCCATCAGCTCTAGAGAAATGCATCCACAATGACGCTCTGAAAAGGACACAGAGTGCAGCACGGACGGACACACAGCGCCTTTTAGAAACCGCTTATATTTTCATTTGTTTCCATCTAATTCTACTTGTGTCAAGATCGATTGAATGGACTGAACATCAAGTGATACACCCTGGGGTCGTGTAGGCAGTTACTACCGTACCATGTATCTCAGTGCATACACACATGCACCAGCTCCGCTTGTGTGTACCTATAGAAGTGAATAAATGCAATGCATGATGCAAATAACTGCACATTGTTCTCACTTTTAGGAAGAAAGTAGTTATGTAGGCTGAATAAGAGAGTCGATAATGTGTGGATGTGATTTGTTTACAGCCATGCTCTCCTGTATGTGTGTGTTTGTCACACAAAGAGAATGCTTCCCATGCAGACAAATGGGTCAGCAGTTAAAATGCCAACGCTGACCCTGCTGTCACTTCACATGGAGGTCTATTGCCAGACGCGCGCGCACGTGTGTGTGTGTGTGTGTGTGTGTGTGTGTGTGTGTGTGTGTGTGTGTGTGTGTAAAGCAGTGTGTACCATCCACTGCTTTGACTACCCTCCGAGTGGTGTGTGTCTGAAGATAAGGATTAAGACAAAAAGATATATATGTAGAAGAAGAAAGCACAAAACAATGTTGACTGGACAGATTATTTCAGTGTATTAGCATTTTAATAGTGCAGCAAGGCTTTGCGCCCCCCCCCCCCCCCTTCTCTTTACCTTGTGTTTATGTCACTTCAAACACTGATATCTCTTTCTCTTTGGCCTTTTCTACGTCTTCTTTCTTTCTCTTTTGGAGGTATGTCACTGTCAAAACACGGAGATTTCGGCCTTGCTGCCTCACTTTCTGCTATTTTCTTTAACCTTCTCTCATTTGACCAATGTCTCCCCCCTTCATATCTTTCTCTTTCATTGCTGCTCTCAGAAGAAATATCATCCCTCAACAAAGCATAGACTCTCTCATCCTGCTATCTTAACTAGTGTGTTTCTCTTTGTGTTCTTTGTGCTTATAACCTTTGCATTTATGAACCATAACATTTCCAAAATTACCTCTTGCCTCAATATTTTTAAGCATATTCCTCCCCAGCTACTGTCTTAACTTCTCGCTCCCTCTACCCCTCTTCAATTCAAATCAAATCTGTTTTATAAGAATGACTGGAAAGAACGTTCATCTTACTGAAGCTCTATATTATCAACAGAAGCAGTGTTACATACATAACACTACCCCTAAGTAGCAGTCTGTCTTCTTTGCTGTTTCTCAGCAAACATGATGATAAAAACAAAATAAAATAAAACATATCTATACCCTCACAGGCAAGATACAAGAGGCATTGTATTGATGTCCAATGGACTAGACCGCATTCCACAAAGCAACCGGAGAAGCTAGAAGAAAGGAGAGAATGATGTTGACATGAGGCGGGGGGCGTCAGGGAACATCTCTGTTCACTCAGTCTAATTGATGGATTCAGATCGTATCCTGATCCATGCTAAAAACTTCTCTCTCCCATTCTCCTCTTCCCTCACTTTTTCTCACAGCCATCATCTCTCCTCGTCTCTGTCTGACTCCCCTTCCATCTGCTCTCCTCCCTTTCCTGGGAACTGCCCTCGCTGACGCTTGCAGCTGTACAGACATGCTCATTCAGCTTCCATTTCAGAGCGTGACGAGGAGAAACAGCAACGACTGACAGAAAACGGAGAAATATTTAATCCTCAGAGTCATGTTTCCTTTTAGACCTACAGTCAGTCAGAACCCAGCTCATCGCTTTTATTGGTCTACCCTGACCTGGCTGTTGTAATTGCCAGAATTCATCCAGTCATAAAACATGGGTCCTCACTAACAGATATATTACATTGCATGAGCCAACTCCTCTCAACCAATACTGACGGTTGAGTAAGGAGGGAGCAAACAGAGCATCAGTCTGGCTCTTGACAGAACCACAGCAGGCAGTCAAACAGGTGAAAACATGGCAAAGCATCAAATGATCCTAGCAATGCTTCAAGACTTTTCCAATTATGAGCAACTGGGCTTACAGAGCTGAGACAGAAAACTGACATAATCTTTGTAGAAACACTGCTATAAAGCTGTCAAATACCTTGGCAGAATCTTGCTCTGTGACACAGCCTGATGTTGATTCGTATTTGTTGTGGCACTCAAGTGTTAAATCTTCTTTAGATATTAAATGTAGCATTGGAATTGACATGAAAATCCAGCTATCGTAACAACACTACCCTGTAATTTAAAGCTCCATTAAGCAATAATGTTGACGTTGACACTGAATAACATGATTCATCAAATAACTGAGAACGCCTGTCTGCAGCTCTGTGCAGCTTTCAGCTCATTGTCTGGTTTCCAGCTCACAGTGACCTACGCTGAAACTCCCAGGACACGAGCTCAGAAAGCCGATCGGGTGCTATAGGTTCACCATGAAACCACTCCAACTGACCTAAATAGGGGCTGTGTTTGTTCATTTAGCGCTGCTGTCTGATTTCTTCTCCCTTGTCTAAAAATCTGCATATTTCGATTTATTTGATGGG
>NC_092057.1:29415001-29420001 GCF_039877785.1 Chaetodon trifascialis | reverse complement strand
CAGCCTCAAGTCTTCTTGGAAAGTATCAGACAGGCTTGGCATACCTCTGTTTTAGAGGTTTCTCCCATTGTTCTTGGCAGCATTGTTGAAGTTCAACCAGGTTTTCACTCAGTATTGCTCTATATTTTTCTGCATCCATCTCTTCCTCTACCTTGATTAGCCTTTAACTTTGTTTTTTGTTACCTGTCTGACAAAAGACCTTCATCTCCAATTGCTCTGTTTGGCTGGGTGGCCAGACCTAGGAAGACTGTTGGTGGTTCCACAGTTCTTCCATTTGAGAATGATGCAGGGTACCATGTTCTTAGGCATTTTCAATGTTGCAGAAATTTCCTTTCCTGTGCACAGACAATCCTGTCTTACAGGTCCATGAACAATTCTCCTGACCTTCTGGCTTGCTCTTCACTCCGACATAAAGTATCAACTGTGAGACCCTATATTGACAGGTCTGTGCCTTTCTTAATTATGTCCACTGAATTCAATTAGGCACAGGTGGACTCCAGTCATATTGTAGAAGAATCTCTGAAACAACAATGGTGGACTACTGGTTAGTTTACCTTTGGTTAGCATTGCTAGGCCGTGTGTCACAAAGGCATTAAATAACATCCATCCATTGTCTATACCGACTATCCCTTTCTGGGGTTGTGGGGGGGCTGGAGCCTATCCCAGCTGTCGACGGGCTATATATATAGACAAACATGCCATTCACGCTCACACTCACACCTACGGACAATTTTAGGGTCACCAATCAACCTAATGAGCATGTTTTTGGTCTGTGGGAGGAAGCCGGAGTGCCCAGAGAGAACCCACGCATGCACGGGAAGAACATGCAAGCTTCACACAGAGAGGCCCTGCCCGACCCGGGGATCGAACCGGTGACCTTCTTGCTGTGAGGCATGCACACTACCTGCTGCCCCACCATGCCGCCCCATTAAATAACAATAAAAACACAATTAGCTACATTTGTTTTTGTTTTTAAGCTACTACCACCAAAGGAAAATAAGATGACAACACACGCTCACAATGTTCTTCTCTAGTATTTCACCTCTCATTGATGCCGACTTTATCACCACCTGTTAGCCCAGCATGTGTATTTGAGCATTTGGAATTGTTTTACCATTCTGATGTGGACCGAGAAATTTTTTTCAAACCAAGGTCATGTGGACATTTTTTTTTTGTTAAGGAGCAGGAAAATACCTGTTTTAATAAATATTTGTGTACATGTGGTCAAGGCCTTGCTTTCAAGGCACTTAGCCAGTCAGTGTCACTGCCAGACGATTCAAATGAACACACACACACACACACACACACACACACACACACACACACACACACACACACACAGACTTAGAAGAATAGGCCTACTGTGTAGCTTCACAGGCCAGAACTAGAAGGTCACTGATGAATGCACACATCTGTGTGCGTGTGTGTGTGTGTGTGTGTGTGTGTGTGTGTGTGTGTGTGTGTGTGTGTGTTGAGTGGTAAAGAAAGAGAAGTGATCGAGAAGTTTTACAGTGCTATTAGCCCAGTGCCTGTTGTAGTTAGCTCTCCTCTGTTTCTATCCACTAGAGAAAATGTAATTATATCCTGAGACTACAGTTAAGCCATATCCACTCTTCTGCACCACATATTCAAATGAAATGCATAAATTAAATAAACCTGTCTGTGAGTGTAATTAAGGGGGGTGGGGGATGAGAAAAGTGGCTGTCCGAGTATGTGTGCGTGTGTCTTAGTGTTTGTGTCTGAGGATGCATCCTGTGAAACTATGAGTGGGCAGGGAGTGTTACGGTACATATGGCAGTCAGCTTAATTGGTTGACTTTAGCTTGCCTCACCGCTGGCATTAACCCCACTGAGTGGGCGCAACAGCCACATACACGCCTGCTGCTTGCACACACACACACACACACACACACACACACACACACACACACACACACACAGCACATGTAAATGGAAAGTAAATGCAGGGTGAATATGTCCATTTTTGCATTCAGTGTTGTTTTCATCATGCCAGCCGTTAAATAGTGAGCTCATAGAGATGGGCAGGCTATTCCTGCACAACAGGAAAAACAGCAAAATAAAGAAAACAGGCTTCCTCCATCACAACAAATGTGTGCTCTCTGGATGTTTTTGTTGTCTTTCTTTTAGTCTTCCTCCCCCTTTTCTCTTTGTCACACCTCACTTCATTTATTCTCCACATTCTTGGAGTTACACACAATTTTACATTCAGCATGTAACAAGAAGAAAGATGTTGAAGTGGGTCATTGCTTTCAGAGAAAATATAAAAACTAGCTTCTGTTCACAATAATGCCTCGGTTAAAGCATAGCTGAGCTGCAGAAGCTTGTGTATTGCAGGAGCACGAATAAGCATGAGGAACATTGCCCCACCTGTTTCCAAAGTGTTGGAAGTTATAGTTATAATGCATGCCTGCAGATTGCCAAAGTAAGAGAGTTTTACCGCTTTGTTTATGTCCAGCCATTCATGTTACAAATGTGAAGAAAGCTGACAGATGACGTGAAGATTGGTTTAAAAATCTAATCAAAATGGGTATTTTTTATTGCAATTAGATGATGTGACGATGTTGCAAATGTGGCTGATGCAGCGTGTGTTTATGAGTATGGAGGTTCCCTCATGAGGACTTTTTGTTCTTTATGCTGCTCAACACAAGAAATTACAAAATAGCACATACTTCAGCATGTATTTATATATAAAGAATGTTATCACCTAGAAAAAAATTAAAGGAAGTTTGCACTGAGACGGATGACTAAAGAAAAAAGCTGTGCAAATCGAAGAAGCTGACATGACAGAATGAAGCACTATGCAACATCTGCCAGGAGACATGAGACAAGGATTTCAAATCTGTGCTCGGCTGCTGCCAGAGCTGTAAATTTTCTCATGGCAAGACCAATGATTTAACAACTGTTGTACGCTTGGCTTTGAGAAGGGCAATCGTACCTTCCTCTGCACACTGAACGAAGGTGAACGTGGATAGAAGGGAGAGAAGTGTTCACAAGACTCTTTGAACTACACTCTCAGGTGGAGATGTTTTGAATGAGCAACATTCTTCTTTGGCGCATCTTTTTGATGTTGCAGTATGCTGACAAAATTAGCTCACTATGCAATTATAATGTCACTTTGAATGGGATAAATATGAAACTACAAAGGTTCTCATTGACAGTTTTTAGACGTGGAGCTAAACTAATTAAAAACAGAAAAAGCTTCAGCTTTCTGTTAATGAACTCAAAGAGGGATTCTGCTCATGCAGGATTGCTGACTGCACATGAGCTGATCTCCAGTCCTGCTGCTCTAGATGTGATTATACTTTCACTGAAAATTCTCCAAATCTCTGGAAATATTCTGTGCTGGAGGCTTCACTGAGGAATCCAGTGTGATAATGATCACATGATACTCTGTCAGGCACAGAGCATGTTTTTTTTTTAATTCTGTGCAACGTAGCTCATTTGCTAATCAGTCAGTTATGACCATTTACAAGATGATAAGGTGTGTTGCCAGTACCACAAATGAGACTGAACCAATGAGACCTGACACTGAGGTGACCCATTTAAAAATGTGATTATTCCTTCAGCGAGGGCACTGTTCCATTATTCTTCTTAAATGTTGACAATATAGACAAAGCGTTGGCTGGACAAACGCAGTGATTGATCAAAAACACTGTTAGTTATTTCAAGTTGTGCCAACTACGTAGCTGTGAGAGCAAGACTTCTCAGAGAGTGAAATACCAGAGCAGGTTGGTCTTCAACGTAGCAAGGGTTTGCAACAAGAATGCAGCACAAAAATGCCTTTTGCTTTAACTTTAAAAACCCTCTACTGTGTGTGCGTGTGTGTGTGTGTGTGTGTGTGTGTGTGTGTGTGTGTGTGTGTGTGTGTGTGTGTGTGTGTGTGTGTGCAGGTGATCACAAATGTGAGCTTGTTTGGGCATGTGGGAGATGGGTATGTGTGTGTCAGTGCCTTGCTGGTGGCCACATCAGGTGGCAGTCAGTCCAAAACAGGCTAGAGCAAAGCAAGACACTAGCACTGCAAGGGTTATGGGCTCCATTTCCTTTGTGGCTAAAAGGGCAGAGCAAGACACTTTGCAAAGTATAGCCCAGGGCTAGGTCCTGAAATAACCATCCACAGTCAGGCTGAGTGTTCCCAGGCAGACTGAAGAGTCCAGTCGGCACTGACGTGTAGCTGTGGGCTAGTGTTAGCAGCTAGCCCACAGCTACTTACAATGTGGACAGATCTACAGAAACAATGGAAAGACGGACAAAGAGATGACCTTACAATGAAGCCAATTTTGCCTGGAACCAAAGCACAATCAAACATGTTGTTACATACAAATTTGTGTACGCTTGCTTCATATTCTTTCTTTACTGACTGTGTGAACATGTTGAAACATTGTCTCAATTTTGAGAATTTTTCATTTGTGTGGAATGTATGCAACATTTTAATGCCATCCTCTTGACAGAAGCCACTTTTACACAATTTACTTTAATAAATTAATTTGAGGGCATTTGTAATTAAGCGGTCATGAGTAAATATGAAGCCAGTACCACAACAGTAGTAAATTAGCAATGGCACTTTGACTGCTCAAGAAGTAGTAAAATTGATGCTAAGTTTCCTACTGCCATATTCTGCATTACGTTATGCTCCGTTGGGATACTTCTGATTGGTGGTATGTGAATGGTCACATTGCATATAAAGTTAAAAAAAAGAATGAGTTTCTTGCATGAAAGACTGAAGCTGCTACCTTCAGAGGAACACTTTCTGTATTTATTCAGTTAATGGGTTGGATGTATGAGATGTAAATGAAATGTACTCATAAATGAAATGCCATTCAAATAATCAAATCCATCACAGAGAGGGCAAAGTGTGCGAACAGAGCAGAAGGCAATGCACCTGCAACATGATATACAGACCGATACCAAGTGAAAGAACGAACAGTGGAATTTAGTTCGGAGATAGCGGCTGTGGCAGTGAAGCTTTAAATCCAGCAGCAG
>NC_092057.1:29391613-29414801 GCF_039877785.1 Chaetodon trifascialis | reverse complement strand
TTTAAATCCAGCAGCAGTAACCAGCTTGACTCTGCTGCATTAAATCAACTCTAAATAATCTTTATCTAAATCCCCCTCCCTCCTGCCCCTCTCCCCCACTACATGTGTTGTGACATTTCCTCATGTTGTCAGACAGAACAGTTCTTGATCCAAGCAGAAAACTAATCGGGGAAAAGCGACAAAGAGTACTGAGAGAGAAATGAATGAAAATAGGAAGAGACAAGCAACAAGAGAGAATGGGAGAGTGCTCCTGAATCTCGTCGGCAAAACACGAACCCACGCTCACAGACAGACACGCTCACACATACAGCCAGCACTGCACAAATGAATTTACATACGTATTCTTCCATAACAGGTCCTGTGGATGAAATGGTGCTGTTCAAGACACACACACACACGCATGCACACACACACACACACACACACACACACACACACACACACACACACACACACACACACGCATGCACACACACACACACACACACACACACACACACACACACACACACACACACACACACACATACACACACACACACACACACACACACACACACACACACACACACACACAGGCAAAATGAAAAACAGACTTTGATTAGAATCTTTCATCATCTCTTTTCCCACTCCACTAGACAGTGTGTGTATGTGTGTGTGTGTGTGTGTGTGTGTGTGTGTGTGTGTGTTTGTGTGTGCGTGTGTGTGTGTGCGTGTGTGTGTGTGTGTGTGTGTTGTGTACAAAAGTAGGGTCCTGTGTGCTCAGCTATTACCACAACAATAAGTTTTAAAGTGAAATAACCACAACATCATATTAACAAACCCACATGTCAGGACAGGTCTCTCTCTCTCTCTCTCACACACACACACACACACACACACACACACACACACACACACACACACACACACACACACACTTGCATTAATTTTCACCCTAACCCTTAATCAAACTTTAACCCAAGTCCTCATTCTAAATTTCATGATTTAAATTATGGGGACCTGTGTTTTGTCCTCATACAGCAAGCAAGTCCTCACAACCCCCCCCCCCCCCACACACACACACACACACACACACACATGCAGACACACACTTCCTGTAAGATGACCCCATGGCCTACTGGGAGCACAAACTTGCCTTGCTCCTGACATGACCAAACAAAAGAGATGGAGAAAAGGAGGAGGAGCAGGAAAGGAGGAGGAGGGAGGGGTAAGAGGAGGGGTAGCCATGCATAAAGAGGACACGGGGTTAAGTGTGTGTGTTCTCCTTGCCCTTTGTATGCAGTTGCTTCAGCAGATTTTTTTGGTTTATTTACTTCAAGAGATGAATTTCTTTTCAAAGACACCAAAGCTGAGGTTATCCCTCCCTGATTCCCTTCACTTGGTTTGGAGAGATTTAACAATTTTGATTGAAGTCAGACATTAGAAGTATTGACAACTATTGTATGATGACACAATAGTCACCAATATATTAAACAAACATTACAGTCCTGAGTGAAGGAGAAAAGGTGGATTGTTTTCCTATATATCGCCCTCCTGTCTCTCTTTCATTCTGCCTGCATTCCTCTGGTGTGTGCGTGCCTTTGTGTGAGTGTGACTGCATGAACAGAACACACATTGATATTCTCTCTCACAATGGTGCTGTTTTGTTTGCTCATTATTCACGCAGGATGATGCACGCTGATTTTTCATTTAGATTTGAAGTTACATTTCAGGGAGTACCTGAAATGTAGTGGGTAGTTAATAGCAGGAATTCTTCAAAGTGGACAGGACGTGATTGGTGCTGATGGTGTTTTCTGTCACTGGATGGCTGTTAAACAAAACTAGGAACAACTACCAGATTCCCCTTTGAGTTACTCACTTCATTTTCAGAAAGACTGGACTCTCTGTGGGCAGCTTGTTCTTCTTCAGCAGCATTTTCTCCTGCTGTGCCTTATAATGGCTATAACAGCACTGTCATGACGTCATGCAGCCCTTGCAATTGAACCTGACAATGATCCAGTGAGGGCAGCTCTTTGGAAAAGGCTTCATTATCGTAGACACGGTGAGCTTTTAGCTGAGGTGGTACACGATATACTTTGTGGAGGTCACATTGGGATTCTCAATATAAAATGTATCTTGGATATTATTCAGGGAAAAGGGGATTAAAAGAGTGAAGAAAGGAAGGAAACGGACAGAGGAGTGAGGAGGAAGAGGACAGTCAGACAGAGAAACAGAGAGGGAGAGGGGGACAGAGAGGAGGAGGGACAAGAGAGAGAGAGGGAAAGAGAATGAAGAGGAGGTGTGTCTGCAAACCATCTGGATTCAGTCTCTGATAAGAAACACTTCGTCAGCACGCACCTCATCACTCAGGCTGCTTCCTCTCTTTTTTCTGTCAGTCTTGTGTAAACTCATCTGAATCTTCCGACTCTCTGTGATAATTCTGTTTTATTTTTTTCTGATGTCTCTTCACTGATGCAGAATCCTGTTGTTCTACAGGAAGTGATGAAGTAGGAATGAGCTTAAGAATAGCAATAAGTAATGTGAGAAAGGTGAGGAGAAGGGAAGATCAGGAGCGGTCGCGGCTCAGACAGAGAAACTCAGCAAGGTGAAACACAAGAAACACAAAGGTGCTGTTTACCTTCTTCAAATCACACACTGTTTATAGAGGGCAAAGATATTCTTCAATTCGGTAGCCAATTATAAGAAGCATGTTCAATGTGCATCACGCATTCACTAAACTGATGTACATGATTTTTCATTTATTATGAAGCACGACAAACAGACGTTTGTAACGACTTTTCTAACAAGGTAACTGGACACAATAGGACATTAAATTCAAGTGAATTATTATTCATATTAATATTATCATATTTAATTGTGATGGTCAATATTCACCAGATTCTGACAGTTCACTAACTCAATCATAGCTGCAAACTAGCTTTTTCTGTTATTACGTCTCTTACATGTTTTCAGGGTGATTTGTGACATCATATTCCCCAGTAAATGCATTCCACTACTACTGCGGCACAACACAGTAAAATGTCAATGATGATAAACTGACTGTGTGTTCTGGACTAAATTTACTTTGGCTACTTGTTAAATTCTGAAGTCTGTCTCTTGCACAAGATGTATGAGTATTTCTTTTAACTGTAATACTGGCTGCAGTCGCTTAATACTGAAGATGCCATCCGGTCTCATGGTCCTGACATGCGCCACCTTCACAATATGCTTCGTAATGAATTGGATGCTTTGTTTTGATTTGTCTTCGGTACTGAAATGAGGAGCAGAATGTTTGTTTCTTACAATTTGTCCTTTTGAATTAGTGATGAGAATGAACGGTGCTTGGCTCTCTCATGGGGAGATGACTGAAAAACACAGACACACAGTACCCGGACACCGACACAGTAGAATAGAAGAGGTAGAATATGCAAACACTTTCAGAGACATATGAGGTTGTCACACACCAATATAAAGTCCCACTAACAGGTCCACAATCTTTGTGAGAGCAGCTCATAGGCACACATACACCCCACAATACCGCTACACTCCGATGATGAATGAACTATAAATGTCCTTGTATGTAATGAAAAATAATAAAACAGGGAAAAATATGGTCAAAATAATATAAATGAGCTAGACCTTTATACTGGCCTGACTTAGAGTAGTGTGTGAACTGTTATAAATCCTCATGTCTGCTCAAGTATGCATAGCTAAAGAATAATGTTACACAGTATATCACTGTGCATTTGTGAATGTGTGTGTGTGTGTGTGTGTGTGTGTGTGTGTGTGTGTGTGTGTGTGTGTGTGTGTGCATTGGTCCAGGACATTTTAGGAATAATTGAAACTTTTATTTTCTGACTAATAGCCCCATCTAGAGTAATGCAGTCCATCAGGAAAATTACTACAGGTTCTCTCTCTCTCTCTCGCTCTCTCTCTCTCTCTCTCGCTCTCTCTCTCTCTCTCTCACACACACACACACACACACACACACACACACACACACACTCACAAACACACAAACACAACTATACTTACAAGGGCAAGCCTCGCTGACTCGCATTCATTCCTTCCTGTTTCAAAAGTGATGTCCTTCCCTCTGATGACTTTCATCATCTTTCTAGCTCTGAAACATAAATACACACACACACACACACACACACACACACATATACAGGCCTCTATATCACAGACACCCAATCTATCTCACACATCACTCTCAAAGGCCTTGTTGCTAGGAGATAGCGCTCTATTTGTGGAGAGAGAGCGAGAGAGACATAGAGCGAGGTACGTATGGGGGGTGCATGTGTGTGACAGAGCACGAGAGTGATAGAGATAAACGAAAGAAAAGTGCAGGAATGAGAAATTGAGGAGATAGAGTCAAGTTCCTTTAAAGCAGGATCAATCTTGCAAGGCATATCTTGACACTCTCACACACTCAGATGCGCGCGCACACACACACACACACACACACACACACACACACACACACACACACACAAATACTCAGTGAAAAACACTGGCAGCTTGTTTCTCAAACCTTAAACCAAGAAACACAACACCGGCTCGGACAATAAGCCTGTTCCTGCAGCCCACGCATGGCCGCTCATGTACATGTGTATGTATCCACGCACCAACATGAATGCCAGTGTGTGTGTGCGCATGCCTGCGCGCGTGCGTGCGTGTTTCTCCAATTGCAACAGTGATGGGATCCAGCGTATAATGGTTGGCTGGTCACATTGTCTGACCCAGCGGTCAGTCCTTTACACACACTGTGTCCCCTATAATCCGCGGATACATCTATTATAATCTGATAGAACCTGCAGAGGAAAAAACCTTCATCTGAAACACTGACCAAAACATCACGGCAACTTTTATTGCCTTTGCTTTGCTAAAACAGCAAATTCAAAGAGAAATCCAATCAAAAGTGACACACATGCATATAGGGAAATAAATTTTTTTACTGATATATAAAAACCAATAATGAACAGCTGGACGTGCATTCAAACTGAAGGAGCACTTGGGTCTCGTCTCTGCTCATGTTTTATATTATACTGTAAATATGATACAAATGTAGAAAGCATGGATGATTTATTGTGGCTCTAAAATTCTCAAATATATTTGTTCCTGCATTTGCTCCTCCAGAAGGTGGATCCTTGAACTGACACAGACACCGCTGCCTTCAGTCAAAACACATTTTTGAAAATATGAAATGGGTGAAATCTGCTCCATTCATGCCACATAAAAGTTTGATTTTTTTCATTCAGAATTGGCTTGTGATTGCCATTCAAATAAAATAAACTGTACGGTCTGATGCACTAGTAATTATGGATCCATATAAAACATACCCAACTGATCCCTCTTTTCCCTGTTAAAGGGTTTTTATGGGGGAGTTTTTCCTTATCCGAATAGAGGGTTTAAGGACAAAGGCTGCTGCAGACTGTACAGATTGTAAACTCCCTTGAGACAAATTGTAATTCAGGGCTATATAAATAAAACTGACAGGACTTGATCTGAACACTGACATATTTAAGCAGTCATTGCTGACTAACTATTACTACCTCAGAGATTTGAAGCATCATAAGCAAACTCGCTGCCAATTCAAAGCAAGCTGCTCAGCTCTGTTAGAAAATTAGAAAAAAATCAAAATGAGTCATTACTGCACAGCTTCACGTCCATTCAAATGAAGCCTCTTTGTTTTCACAATGCAATTACAAAAGGTTATTTAGACAACAATAGCAAGTCTTTAACTATTATAAGCTATTAACTATTATTATTTTTGCACATTTTTATTGTATTGCTCTTTAAATACAGATATAACTATAAAGATTACAAACTAATATACTAGTTCTGTAATGTGCAAATGAGGTCTTAGTATATTGTATGTGCACCACAACAAGTGCAGTATTCTATCGTCATACAGTTAAAAACATCCACAAGGTATTGCTGTAAACTAACTGTACCACATTATGCTTTTTGATAATTTGTTTTATTTTTCTTACTTTCATTTTCGTGGCGATCGGTGGAATGTAGCAGCTGTATGTGCTGGTTGACTGACTGCATTGTCTGTCACAGTGGTTGGTCTGAAACTCACAGTGCTCCTAATCCGCTAAAACATTCCAAAGAAGCAGGAAAAAAGCACAAATATGTGCACAAAAAAAGTCACCTTGACAAACACGTCACGCGTCCAGGAAAGTAGTATAATAATCCAAATTAAATTAAAATGTAAGTCACATGCACAAAGAGAAGAGACAAAAACGAATTACAGGGCGCTCTTATTATTCTGAGCCTCAAACACACACCGTTACAAATTATTATCTTTTTAAATATTACACATACGATTACACGCAGTATCTGTTATAACGCAACCGCTGCAATACCACTGCCTTTTGCTTTCTGCTCGACATTTTAGCCAGCCAGGCAGGACAAAGCATAGATGATGTTCATAAAGTGAATTGTTTCTCAATGAACTACCTCAAAGCACCACTTTGAAAAACGTATGAGTGCAAATAAGAAGCAGAGCCTTTTGTGCAGAATCTTCTATGAATTCAATATGAAAATATATATAATTTTATAGCCCCTTTCTTCTCTCTCCGACGTCTTATCATTCCTAATAGGCCCACTGGAATCTTAATAAGTTACACATGTTCTTGTCTCTTCCACTGTCTCTTCTTTATGATTGGTCCATCCACAGTCATTTTTAAGCATGTTTCCTCTCACAGTGACAGTTTAATTCCTTTAATCCATCACCTACTTCCTCTTTCACTTCGTTATTTGCGCGCACATTTCTAGGAGTGTCTCGAAATTTATGTTTCGAATTGAAAAAGTAGCAGTGGGGGGCAGCAAGAGGAGACGACTGAGAGAGAGAAAAGAGAGAAACCGACGCACACACTCACACAGAAAGCAATGGAATGCAAATCTCTGTGTCTGGAAGCGATTAGGCAAAAAGCTTTCTGTGTGTGAGCAGGAGCAGCACACAGCCCAGCCACCCTAACCCTCACCTCACCATCGACACACACACACACACACACACACACACACACACACACACACACACACACACACACACACACACACACACACACACACACACACACACATCAAAATGCCTTCCAAAGCACAATGCTAACAGCAGAGGCGTTAAATTATCAGAAAGTCAGATCAGATGGGCTGATGCTTACCTTTACCCAGCTTTTACGAGTTAAATACAGTTTACACACTTCTGTCAGGGTGAGAAAAGGCAAGGCATAAACTCATCATCATTCTTTCCATTCATTCACTTTGAGAAAAAGTGTTGTCAATGAACCAGCCAAGGACAGATGCTTTTCATTACACTTTCAATAGAAGGGGTTGTGTGTTTACTTTTTTGATAGATCATTTGTATCTCTCTCTATATTTGTGTGTGTGTGTGTGTGTGTGTGTGTGTGTGTGTGTGTGTGTGTGTGTGTGTGAGCATTGTGAAAATAGGAAGGTTTACTGAGTGTGTCTAATTAATGAAATGAGTCACAATGTGTCACCAGTTCAGATATAAAACACAGCTTTTGAGTGACAAAACACTTCAGCGAGAGGCAAAAGAAAAGCAATGACCTGAAGACCACTGAAAGGCTGAAACATTAGGCTGATATCGACTGAAGAGTATTCCACCACTGCCACTGCCAGCACTACACAAAGGAACCCACACAAAGCCTGAGGTGTAATGCTGAAGAGGGATGCTGAGGATTTCTGCTTCACTCACAGCGTCGGTGTCTGAATGAAGTGTAACAGTGACTAAGTTTATGGAAAGACTGTGATTATTTAAAAGTAATCCTCAAAAGACAAATGTTTGCCAAGTTCATTAATTAGATACAGGGATGCTCACTCAGCGTATCTGATTTACAGGACAGAACTCAAACTCTGAGCGGGAATGTCAATATTATAAATTCACACATGGCCGTATCCAATGTCAACTTCAAGTTAGACAAGAGTATATGATAAAAGTAAACTGGAACAAACGAGCACATTTTTGGAATATAACTGATGTCAGTGCTGGCTGCTGCTTGTGTCAGAGCTCACGGTCCACTCTGTCTGCAGACACAACTGACCTTTAAAGGCTGACATGAAACCTGCTGTTATAGGGCTGAACAAACCCTCGCTGATGGCTGCCGCTCCTCCGCTTTCTTTAGCACCGCATCCCAAACTGTGATGGGAGCAGAGCTGCGTTTCACCGTCACACACACACTTCTACTCAACACAGGTCACACGGAGACATCGAGGGACTGACATGTCTTTGGTCACTTTGCCAAAATCTATGACGAACAGCGGTTTGACCTGAATGGTTCTCATTATGTCCTGCACATTGACTGGTTCCCTAATTAAGGTAATGTTCCCCATCTCCATTCCCTTTGAATGCTGCCCTTTCATAATGACCTCAGAATCAAAACCAGACCTTGAAGCTAATGCTTACTGTATGATTAACAACTGAAATATTTCTGCATGTGTGTGGAACCGTGTGTGTGCTGTCAGAAGACTGAAGCACAGAAATGAAAGACAGCAGTCATGAATTGATGAGCAGCAGTGGTCACTAAGTAAAGTAGAAGTGACAGTGATTTAGATGAGTGTGAGCTTGTGCGCTGGTGTGTGGACTAGAAGTGACTGAGAGGGAGCAAATAGACTGACCTGCCCCTGGATCCAGCCACAGAGTGTTTAGTAGAGACCGTGAAAGAAAAAAAGGCCACAAGAGAGCACAAAGGCAGCAGAAGAAGAAGAAAAAAGGAGGGAGCAACAAAAGAAGAAGTGAGAGGTGAGAGAGAGGAAAGGGAAGAGAGAAGAAACTGATAGGAAAGAAGGTAAAACAGAGCAAGATAAGACACAGTGTTTGGCTTCGAGGCAAAGAAAGCTTTTCCCTCTGCTCTCTCTTACCGCTTTCTCACAGAATCAAACTATGAGGCCCCAGTCTGGCACTATTTTAACACACACACACACACACACACACACACACACACACACACACACACACACACACACACACGCAAACAGAGAGAGAGAGAGACTGACTGTTGTTTTTGTCAATGAGTTTACATTCAGTCAGTGAATTCACACAATGAGAAGCAATTGACTAGAGACCAAGCAATTTCCCAACACACACACACACACACACACACACACACACACACACACACACACACACTCCGCCGCTTAACAGTGTAGAGCTTGAGAGGAAAGGGGTGACTGTAGTCGAATACCTTGTCTGTGTGAGTACTCCAGTTTCGCCCGGTTTAGACGCTTAATGCCCACAAAAACACATCCGATCCTTGGCGGCACGCATGAACACTCGGAGTTTCGCTGCTACTTTGACAAAAATAACAATACGCCTTCGTCCCTGCCTCTCCTCGCTCTGTTCTTCTGTCTTCTTTGGAAAAGCTCTAAAAAAAACACAAGCCCTGTTTTCTGAGGTTTCTTCTCGCCCCTCTCTCTCTCTGTCTGCGGGACTGCCTCCGTCTTTTCTCTCACTTCATCCAGCTCTGCGCTCCAAGTGAGGGATGGAGAATGAAAACCAACGAAGAAAGAGCCACTGCGCTGCTGCTTTCTCTCTTCTTTCCCTCTTCCTTCTTCTCTTGTCTGTCAGTTGAGGAAAATGCAGATTGTGCGTCCTGAACGCTCCGCTCCTTCCCCTCCGTGCCTGCCGCTGCGCCTCTCAGTGCGGTGTGCGCGCCGTCTCCTCGCCTGCTCCTGCCGCCTCAGCTATGTGCGCCGCTGTGCCGCGGCTGCCTCTCTCTCCCCTCTTTGATTTGGTGAGTTTGAAGCTCTCTTGCTGGTTGAGTGGGGAGGGGGGTGGAGCCATCAGGACTGAGGGAGCAGAGGGAAGGATGGGATTGGCTGACACAGAAGGGGTTGAGTGAGATTGAGAGAGAAAAGAGAGAGAGGGGGAAAGGAGAGAAGGGAGGGGCTGGATTTCTGCTTTCTTCATTTGGAGGCTGGAGGTGTAGATGTGTGGAGAGCGAGGAGAGGAGGAGGAGGAGGAGGGCCGGGGTGAGAGGCACTCCCTCTCCTTTTTTCTCTCTCTCTCTGCCCCCCTCACACACACACACACACACACACACACACACACACACACACACACACACACACACACTCCCTCTCTCTCTCTGCATTCTTTTGCTCTGATCTCCCTGATTTCCAGACCACATATGTATTCATAGCACAGAAACTACACCTCAGCCACTCACACATGATCTCTCTCTTTCTGTCTCACTCTCACACATTCACACACGTGTGCACACGCATCCCACAACCCAAGTGTGTGTGTGTGTGTGTGTGTGTGTGTGTGTGTGTGTGTGTGTGTGTGTGTGTGTGTGTGTGTGTGTGTGTGTGCAGTTAGGTCTTCAGGCAGCTGTATAAACTAAATGTACTGAGAGAGAAGGAGGGGGAATGACTAGCTTTAACTACCAGGGGCTCGGCAGCAGAGGAACTTTGATTAGACAAACACGCAGGCAGGAAGATACAGGCGTAAATCTATTACACATACAAGGACACACACATGCATGTGCAGTGTGCAGATACATACACCCAGCGGCCCACAGTTTCTGTCAGATTATTTTGGATCACGTATTTGTAGGTGCCTTTTTTCAAATTGTAATTTAAACAATTCGATTTAAAATGAATAAAAAATAATTTATCATGAACAACAATGCTGTACAAGGCTGTTTGTGCTAATGTGTGTTTTAAGAACAACACAGTGTGATGAGTGCAAACAACAAGGACAAGCCGTATGTGTGTGTTATTGAGTCGGCATTGCCTGCTGCTGTATTTGAGTGTGTGTGTGTGTGTGTGTGTGTGTGTGTGTGTGTGTGTGTGTGTGTGTGTGTGTGTGTGTGTGTGTAGAAAATGAGAATACCTTTAACATTTTTTTTTTATCCCAGTAGTATGTTAGCCTCTTAGTGATATTTTTATTATCCACTATGGATTATTTAAAGGCACTGCAATAATAGTAGTAGTAAAAACGTAACAGCTGAATAACTGAACTGACGTTAAATCTGGTATATTGCAAAATCTCTCTAAATGATTTCTGTCATTCTAAATATTTCTCCCTTTGGGTGTTTTCTTTTAATTTGCCTGAGTATTTCTTTATATATTGTTCAACATAGCATTTTTTTATTATTCAAAGTGTAGAAGAGCTGCGCATCTATAAACACACACACACACACACATATATATATATATATGTATATATATATATATATATATATATATATGGCAGACACTTTAATCCAAAGCAACATACATATGAATTCACGCACCGATGGCACAGCGTGAGGGGCAGTTTTGGGGTTCTGTATCTTGCCCAAGGATACTTCAGCACGTGGAATGCCGAGGCCAGGGATCGAAACACCAACTACCTGATAGGTGGACAACTGCTCTGCCTCCTGAGCCACAGCCACTCAGTTACTGAACATCTTCATTCAAAAACTCACATTTATATTAATGATAAAATATTACACGAATGCAAATGCAAACCACACTCCAACAGTTTAGTCACACACTGTTTCTTTCTTCACACACACGCGCACACACACACACACACACACACACACACACACACACACATACAGCTTGTGCATCTTTGTAAGTATTTCTAGTCATATCTGTGTAACCATGTAACAGGGGACTGAGGATAGGAGAGGATGCTTTAGAGAAAATTGACATTCATTCCACTATTTCACACACGGGCAGCCTTTCACTGCGTCATCCTGTACACACAAGCATGGACACACACAACATGATCAAATGCCTGTAAAATTTTATTGAACACTTAATTGTCCTTCCTTCCTGTTTGCTAGAGAGGATCGACAGCACAACATGAGTTCAGTTTGGATAACTTTACTGCACAATTGACGCGAGACGGAGCATAATGCCACCAGAGGACAAAGGGATGATCGCACAGAGAGCATTGATACAGACACATTTACCTCAACAAAGCAAGGCCACACTCAGTGAAAAGGTTTGATGAGTGCAAGGCTCTCGCTTCAAAAAGTAAAGAATGTCTTATCTTTGTTGGGGTGGGTAAGAAGAGGGAAAAGAAAGGAAAATACAAAACATGTCACAAGTGAAGAGCATGTGTGTTTTATGATGTTGTCTGTATGAGCAGAGCAATGCAGAGAGAAACACAAGCAGTCTTCAGGTAGTAAGTGCATCAACGTACTGCTGAAAAATCACTGCAGCTTTGCTTCCTCTTTGTGCACTGGTGGTTTCTCACCTCTGCCCAGTCCCCGGGGAAGCTGAGCTACGTGTTTGCTGTGGGAGCAGAAAGCTTGTGTGTGCCACACACCTGGGTTAGAGCATGAGCCCTGTTGTAGAGTGTGTAATAGGCCGAAGACTTGGTTCACATTTTACCGTGAAATCCAAGAACCACGTGCTTTTCATGGTGACTGCACAATGTAAACTCCATTGTTTCTTTGGCACTGCAGAAAAATCCAGGTCTCTACTGCTACGATTCCCGTAGCTTCAACACATCCAGGTTGCTGTGGCACAAAATCCACTTCAAAAATGAGGACTAGATCAGTGGAACCAGTCACTTCTACTACAACTGTGGATCTTCAGACATTACAGACTTTACTTTAAAGTCAGTCTGAAATTGAAATTATTTTCTTTTTTGAAGAAGATACAGATAAAACAGATATATAAATGTAAATTAAAATTTTTAATTTAGGCATAGTTATTAAAAAGCATCTAAGCCTAAAACCTCTGAGTGGGCATTTCCCTTGGCATTGGTTGACTGACAACTAAGAGTGGGTGCTGCTAGGAGATGTGCTGTCAACTTCTTTTGTGCACTGCTGACTGGATAAATGCCATACACTTGATGGAATTTCCCTTTTTAAATCCACATAGTGCTAATTGTTAACCATTAGCGAGTTAAGTCGTGTGTCCTTTTACAACATTTAGAGGTGGAGGTTGTCAATCCGTTCTCATTCCCGCGGCGTCAAACACCGCCACCTTGTCACGCCCCTCTGCATCTCATACAGACACATAAGATGGCCTTTAGTGTCTGTTCATCAACCAGGCTTTCAACTAACTCTGCTGTAAACCCATCCATGTCCATATTAGACACCCAGGACAACTGCTCCTACTGTCCAACACGTTCTCATCCCAGCATCACATGAAGCCTTCCTATCAGAGAGGATTCTGACACTAATGGTGCAGTTTGGTTAGGTTTATGCACCAAAACCACTTGGTTAAGTGAAGGAAAAGCTTGTTCACTGCTGAGGGCAGAGGGGCGTGGCGCCTGGGGAATGAGACCGTGCTGCAGATGTCTAGCTTATGTTAACTATCATAGGTTTCATTGGTCCAAATGTGGTAATGGCCAAATCAGACTCACACCAATGAAATGCTGAGGTCACTAAAACGGATAAGTAATGGGTAACAAGTTCAGAAAGCAAGCTGTTAACTGCCTGTTAGAGCGCTGGAACTTGGATGACATAACACACTCTCTGCAGGAGTGACTCATACAGAAATTGCCAAGTGCTTATGATCCTGTCAGTGTAAAATGTTGATGTCACCTGGAGAGTAGAGGGAGATGTCATGACAACAAATAGAGTCAACATGTCTTCTTTTTTGACAGTGACAATTTTGACCAGATATGTACACAAATCAAACACATATGTTATTTTATTAGGGGACAGGGGAAGAAAAGACAACACCACATGAATGTCTAATGATGAAGAAAACAACATACAGAAGATAAAAGGAAAGAAGGGCAGCAGGAACACACGTTTTAATTCTTGTCATAGAAAGAATCCAGTTTTTATGAGCTCCTTTGATTCAGAAAGTTAAATATCTATGATCTTGTGCCCCAAAAAACTAATTTAGTCACAATACACACAACTGTATACACAGCCTAAATATTTGATTAATCATCATCATCATCATCATCATCATCATCATCATCGCATATACACAAAAGCTAATAATGATATAAGCATTATCTCCCACGGAGGTTAATGGAATATTGATTTTGGCATACAGGCAAGGAGATGAGGATATAAAGTGTAGAGTTATCTTTCATCTTTAATGCTTCTGCTTTTATTACATATTTACCTATGTATCTCCCTATGCACACGTGTATCTAAAGAATGTATGTATATATGTATATATGTGTGCACGTGTGTGTATGTATGTATCTATCAAGCTGCCTGTCTATACTGTAAATGCTTGCATGCATCTTTCCCTGGCCAGGAGTCCTCCTCAGGTCCGCTAATTGGTGACCCTAATATGTTGCTCTGTAGTAAATGCAGATGACAAACCTGGTGGTTTGGATTTCCAATGTGAACAAAAGGTTGGATGACTGTGAAACTGTAACCTTTCCATGTAATAAATGAGTAGGGAACGTTCACATCACATGCTGTTCTTTTAAAGGCAGTCCAAAGTCAGTGTTGGAGAGCATTTTACATCTTTAAAAAGAAAAAGAACTTACAGGAAAGCACTCTTAAACAAATATGGCTTTACAATTAATGGAAAATTGTGAAGATGAGTCAGAAACTAAAAGTAAGGCTTGATTTTGAAATAACACTCCTTCAACACTGATACACAAGGCACCCTGCATGGTAGGTGGGAGTTACATGGGTGCAAACTGGAAAGGTCCAGGTCTGAGACATGTCTCAGAGGATGAAGGGGTCAGTAAATGCTGTGCTTGTCACCATTTTGATGTCAGAATTTTCAGGTCGGTCTGACGATTTTTAGAACTTTTCAAACTGACAATCAGGTCCACTTTACGCAGCAATCGCTCAGATGTGTAGAGGTGTGACAGCTGGCAGGGTTTCAACTTTTCTCCCAAGCTCTCTTCTTTCATTCACTTTTGTCACTTTTCGCATTTACAACCAAGTGCAACACCATGAATGCTTGTGACTGTGTGCGCCACTGGAACGTTATCATGTCTCACCCTCTCTGACAGCTGCCTTTTCACGCTGCCTTTGAGTGTGGCCATTCAAAAAAGCCGGAGCACTTTTGCTTTCAGACAGATGGTCATGCACATCGTAAAGACTTTTTGGATTTAAGCAAGCTGCAACTTCTAGTCTTATACTTTTCTATTGACAGGACAGAGGGTTAAAAACTTTTCCAGAAAACAAGCCAGTGTCTCTGCGTGCCTAAAACCAAATCATCAATTATGCAGTGTGGTCAGAAGGACATGGTGTTTTGCAGATTCTACCTCTGAACTGCCAGTGTTTCGCTTCATAGAACAGGCAGTGGGTCCCGATAGGCCTGCAGACTTCGTGTTGCTGCACACACTGCAGCACTACTGAGCCTACTCAGATACTACAATGTCTGAATGTAAAGCTTTCATTTCAGTTCAAACTTTTTTCACAGATGATGGAATAACCTTTTTTTATTGGTTACATGCAGTCACATAGAGCACTCACATGTTAATGTAGATGCTTAAAGCTCCATTAACAAAAAGCCCTGATGTCACTGATCCAGATATATCTATTTCCAGTTCCACATATTGTACTTTCCAACAGCACTGGGTTGCCATTGTGCTCACTACTAATGCTGCCACCTCACACTAATTTTGGTAACAAGCTGCTCAACAACAGGCAGTCAGAGCTGAAAGATTAAGAATGTGTCTGTGGATGAGGAAATACTAGACATACAGAATGTTTTGCTCATTTAACAGTCTTAGCACTTGAGATGTTTTATATAAGCTTATTGTCATTTACCATTCAATACATGAAGGTCATATCACTAGAAAATTCAAGTGCTTATGCAGATTACCTGAAATTAAAAATGGTCTTTCGTCACATCCACTTCTGAGCTGGGAATTTGTCATTTTTTCTATCTCCACTGAAACTCCACTGAAGCTGTCTGAGTGTCCTTGATTTTCCACTTCAGAGTCCTGGTCTCAAAAGGAAGACTCCTTAAAGGAGAAGGGATTACATTTGAACTTCATACAGTTCTTAATATCCACCCACATTAAAAAGCATATAAGACCAGTGAGAAAAACATGGTCTCATATTTATCTAAATTATGTCCAAATTCCCTGCAGAAAGATAATGCTGGAGAGAGAGGTTTTGACTCACTGGACATTTTTCTTTTTCCCAGTTCTCACACTTCCACCATTGAGGCTTTTCTAACACCAGTGTATTTGCTGGTGCCTCCCACTGACACACACAATATGGACTCTATGGGCCTTCGGAGTGTGTGTGGTATGTGTGTGATCGATAGAAAGAGGGGGAGGTGTGTGTGGGTGTATGTTTCAGTGCAGGTCCACACAACAGCTGTACTTGTACTTGCGACATGGTGAGGACTGAAACAAGGTTTTAACCAACAGAGTGGGGACATTTTTGGAAAGTGAGGACATTTCAGCCTGTCCTCACAACTTCAAAGGGCTGACTTGGTTGGTTGGCTTGGTTCAGGTTGGGGTTTAGGCATTTAGTTGTGACGGTTAAGGTTAGGGTAAGAGGCTGTGTAATGTCAGTGAAGGTCCTCACAAGTATAGAAGTACAAGTATGCGTGTTTCCACCATTTAACCACCCCGTGTGTGTATGTGTGCATGGATGTGTGTGTTACGGGTCCCTCAGCTCTTTCATTTCATTGTATAGGACCCCTGCTGGGCAAGTTCACAACCTTAGAGAAAGAGAAGGCAAGAGAGAGATGGAAATGAAAGAGAAGTGTGAGGGGAAAACAGGGGAGAGGGAGACAGAAAGAGAGAAAGACAAAGAGAGAGGAGAGAAAAAAGGAGAGAGTGGCTTAAACAAGCCAACTGGTGAATTAAAGTGGGAAAAAAGCAATGAGGCGAGAATCCTAAAGCGGCAGAAGGGAGGGAAAGAGAGAAAAAGAAAAGAGAGCACTCTCCATTCTCTTAATCCTTCATTCAGTTTGTGGGGATTTCAGTCGATGGTGAGATAACATAGTGTAACTCCCTCTCACTGTGATGGTGGTGGTGTGTGTGTGTGTGTGTGTGTGTGTGTGTGTGTGTGTGTGTGTGTGTGTGTGTGTGTGTGTGTGTGTGTGTGTTCTCACCACTATGAGTTTGGACATTTCAGCCTCCTGGCCAGACTACAAAATAACAGTAATCATCTTGACCAGTGCACCCTGTAGCCATGTGTGTGAGTAAGACAGAACATCTTACAAAATATGTGTGTGTGTGTGTGTGTGTGTGTGTGTGTGTGTGTGTGTGTGTGTGTGTGTGCGTGTGTAAATACAGGGTAATGTGTGCGCACATTACCCTGTCAACCTCTGTGCAGCCCATTGTAAATAACAGTGATTACTAAGATCATATGGGGGTGGACTAAACCATTTAGGATAAACAATGGTGACCTGCTGTTTTACCCACCTGTGGTTTAAGCACAACGTACTATAACACACACACACACACACACACACACACACACACACACACACACACACACACACACACACACACGCGCGCGCGCTTACACCAAAGTGACTGAGAGTGACATCCAATCCAATGAGTTTCTATTCAGACACACAGACACACTCTGGTGTGTCTGTTTGTTCTGTTTTTGTCACCCAGTTATTTATCAGCTTGCAGCCTTTTTCTAAAGCTGTGTGTGTTCCCAGTGAATGCATTTTTGTGTGGCTATGAATTTGGCATATTTTCATTGTGTGACTGTGAGAAAGTAGTAATCTGCGTGGGTTTATGCATGCTGTTAAATGTGTGTGTATGTGTGTGTGTGTGTGTGGGGGGGGGGGGGGGGGGGGGCTATAGGTACTGTAACACAGCCACTGCTTTTAATCTGGTTTTAAATATCTTAAATCAAGGCAAAACTTCACATTTTCTTACCAGGGAGTGCTTATATCAGAGCATTTCACTACTTCCAGCTTCTTTGTCCTTAATTATCTTGATAAAATATTATAACGTCTGAGATTATATTACTGTCTGTGAGTATCTTGAAACTAGAATTTTCTGAATTATATTGCTGTTTGATTGACTGAACTCAGACAAGTAAAAAACTGCTGAAGCAAGAATATTTTTCAGTCTGGCTACTTTCATGTTAACTGTGGGTTCTTTGAGTTTAGTATGGGGCTAGAATAGTGACAGTCCTAATTTAGGCATCAAAATTCAAATTTGGCATTGAAAAAGAAAACACTGTCATTGAAACTGAAAAATAGTTTAAAAAAATAGTTTTTAGATTTTGATAGATTTTTCAGTGACAATCTACTGATTTTTTGACAACAGTTTTTTTTTTCAGTGTCATGACTCCTAAGAGCCTTTGATTTACAAATGTGTAGACTAATGAGAAAATGCTAATGAGAAAACATCATTCCTCAGGTCCACTCCGCAGCCTCTGCCATGACCACACCGAGCATACAGTGTTGGCTGCTGTGAGTCCACCTGAAACTCACAGATCAAGTATGTGAACTCTGTTTCACCACAATGGTGATAGACATTTGTAAGTCAAAACCAGTGATGACATTTAGTGGAAGATTTTCAGTGCCAAAACTTGAATCATTTTTTTTTTTATTTCAAAATTTAGAACCACTGTTCTTGCCCCATAGACTTGATATTTCTATTTGTTTTAAAAATCTTGGTAGGTGAAAGTTTCCTGTTCTGTTTGTGGTTGATGATTTTGCTTATTTTAAGCAATATTTTCCCCATTTTATTGCTTTTTCATGTTTCTGAGAGCTGAGTGTTAGTGGTGCGCAAACAACCAATGCACAGTGTATACAATATAATTCTTAATATGAACCTGAGAATATGGAATGAAAATTAAAATTTTCTGTATTTTTCATATCCTCCATAAATTATTTCATAGAGGTCATGCCATGTTTCAAGATAAAAGATTTGCTGAATAGGGAAAAATAACACCAAGCAAAACTATAGCAATGTAATGTCATGGACTGCTATTCTTAATGCAGTCAAAAATGCATTATATTAAATTATATATACATGTGTATGTATGTACACACACACACACACACACACACACACACACACACACACACACACACACACACACACACACATCATTACACCCCATAACACACATGTACATGTGACACAGCTTCAGAGTGTTGGATCACTGCCACAGACACAGAAGCAGAGAGTGTATGTGTATATTTGTATATCCATGTTTGGGAGAGGAGCAAGGAGGAGGCGTAATCACTGATAGCTTCTTCCTTTATTCAGAGGAGAAGAGGGAATTATATAATAAAGACAGGGGAGGACAGTGAAAGATAAAGATTAATTATCAGGTCAAGAGGGGGAGAGAAACAAAGGAGCCTGTGGTGGTGTAATGAGAAGAGAGGAGACAGAGGGAGCTATTCAGTCATTATGGAGGAGAAGGTGCCACTGACCAGGATGTAAGGATTGTAAAATACTGAATTTGTTCCAGTGGGTAGGAAAGGGAGAGTGGAATTCCAACATACAGATCTAACCTTTAGGCAAGGTCTCACTAAAAAAAAACAATGAACAAACAAAAAACATTTTGCATTGGTGCAAAATGCAGTGACCATGTGATACTGCTCATAAAGAGAAAAGGTCATATCTAAAGGCAGATTACCCCTAAAACCCTGCCAAATCATCTGTAGATGACGTTCCTCATTATTATTCCTGAATAACCATTGTTGGGTGGTATGTTTTTGACTATATATTTCATGGGTACATTAAATATTTGGAAGGAATAAAACTGTGCCATGACCAGTAGAGAAAAATGATCAGCGACCATCAATTTGTTTTTACATGCTTTTATTTCTATGTAGGGTAACAGTGTGGCTGAAATTTATCTCTGCATTCAAATGGTAATCAGAAGGATTCATTCTGGAGGAAGGGCTGTCACACAGACAACACATTTAGACATCAAGAACCACTCACACAATGGTTTCATTCTTAGAGGTCCAGTGTGGAGGATTTAGTGACATCTAGTGGTGAGGTTGCAGACTGCAACAACAGAATGCCCCTCACCTTACCCTTCGCTACAGTGGCCAGTAAAAATGTGAAATGGCAGTGTTTGGTTTGTCTGTTCTGGGCTACTGTAGAAACATGGTGATGTAAATTGGCAGACTCCTTGGAAGAGGACCTGCGGTCTCTCTACATATAAATAGTTCGTTCTAGATAACAAAAACACACAAAAATAATTTTACGTGATTACACACTTCTTATATTGAGTTTCTGCCTTATTCTGTCACTAGGTGCACCTAAATGTTACACAATCTTGCAACTTCCCCACCTCACTGTCACAATCCCATCAGAAGAGACACTTGCAGATGTCAATTACCACCATGCCCATTACCACCACCATATGTGCCTCAGCAACAGTAAACCTTGAGATACTTGGGTACAAGATCAAGAATGCAACATACACAGAGTGCCCCCCATGGAGAAGTAGGTTGGAAGCCAAGATCAAGAAAACTGAGCACTGCCTGAATTGACTACAAGAAGACCTACAACTAAGTGGCCCACATATGGATGTTAGAGTGCTTAGCACTACGCAAGGCTGACAGTGCACTGATAATCTTCATCAAGAACTCAATGTGGCTGTGGAAAACAACACTGGTCAGTCACCATCAAGTGTACCATATATTATGATGATGCACTGTCCCTGCTGCTGTCCTGCACAGGTCTGAACCCTCTCAGCCAGATCTTAAGAAAGAGTGGCCATGGATACAGACTCAGAAGTGGAGTGACCAACTAGCCACCTCCTAAACATGGAAAAAGGAAAAAGACCCAAGACACAACATGTACAGTACATTAGGGATGGGAATTGATAAGAATTTAACGATTCCGATTCCATTATCGATTCTGCTTATCGATCCGATTCCTTATCGATTCTCATTGGGTGAGGAAATAAAAGAGAACAAATGGGTTTGTTTGTGTTAACTGTCTTTTATATTTTCATCTCTGCACAGAAAATAGAACATATACAGTCTGCACAAATGATGTGTGACGTAACCTCAGAACAAACCTAAAAAGTAGGTGAGCTACTTCTCAGAGTAGGAATGAATGAAGCAGAACTACACTGGTTAAAATAACAACATGCAACTCTGACAGAACTCAGATCTCTGATTTCCATTGAACAGATGTGCCAGATAAAATGCAACAAATTAACCTACTGAAATTCAGAGGCATCTACAGTAGCAAAAGGGTGCAAACCTTTCACCACAAATCTAGTGACCTCTCTGTGACATTCCTTTATCCTCGTCTCGGTCATTTGACTCTTCCCTGCCTCAGTGAAAGGAGTGGATAGAGGTGTGTGAGACCTGCCGGTGCCCGCTGCAGCCTCTGAGCCAGCCTGACTCTGGCAGTCATCGTCATCTAAATTTGATGGAAGGACATGGACATGATTCATATGGCGAAAGCAGTTTACACAGTGAAATGGCACTAACCTTAACACAACAGACACGGCTTGTAAGAGTTCAACATTACCTTCAGCACTAATAACAGATGACGCCCTGGTGTTTGCTCTGCCGCTAGATTCACAAGCGTCACTAAGTAGTGTATCAAACACGTGACATTCCTGCAAATGAACTGCATGCTGTGTGGACAAATGTCTTAGCATGTTGGAGGTATTTCCCCCCTTTGAAGAAATGGAAACTTTGCACGTGTTGCAAGTGGCCCTGGTGTCATCTTTTCATGTGAAATATAGCCATACTTTGGAGCGTTTCTGTCTCGACGCCATATTGGCTACGTTCGAAAACCAAAACAATGCAGCATGCGTGACGTTATCACGCATTTGCAAGACAGGCGGAATCGATAAGCAGAATCGTTAACCAGGCAGGCAAACGATTGCAAGGAATTGAGCTACTGGGAGGCGGTTCTCAAAAAGAACCAGTTCTCAATTCCCATCCCTACTGTACATCCTACCTGTCTTCAGACACCCAGCTGGAATAGATAAACCCATCCCAAAATGGGAGAAAAAAGAAAAAATAGAAACAAATGTGAGTTCAAAGCCTTGGCAGTAGATGACAACATGTCATCTACTGTGTGTGTGTGTGTGTGTGTGTGTGTGTGTGTGTGTGTGAGAGAGAGAGAGAGAGATGTACAATGGCAGGTGCTAAATACAGTAATACTGTTACCTTATATCTATTACACACACGTACAGGGAAACGGCCCATATTATGTTACAATGTAGAAGAAGGCTGAACAAGTATAAGCGGATTACAAA
This sequence comes from Chaetodon trifascialis, assembly GCF_039877785.1. NCBI lineage: Eukaryota > Metazoa > Chordata > Actinopteri > Chaetodontiformes > Chaetodontidae > Chaetodon > Chaetodon trifascialis. The sequence continues at coordinate 29,392,728 of NC_092057.1, read as the reverse complement.
TACCTTGACTGTGCAATATGAAGGAGATAAGACCTGAGAGAGCGAGGTGGTGGGGGGAGGTGATGGAGACAGGGGGCAGAGAGAGAGATGGAGGGAAAGAAAGAGGTAGAGTAATAAAAATGGATGACTCATTCATGAGAAATGTTTCACCTTCTTTTCACACAAGCTTTTGCTTTTTTTGCTCCTTCCCATTCTTCTCCTCTCACTCTCCTTTATTCTCTCCTTCAGGATGATGTGATTAGTTAAAAGCCTCCATTCCCTCATCCCACTGATGGAGATGGAAGCAGAGAGGGTTGCACATGCATGCTCGTGTGCATGCATGTGAGTGTTTGGCAACCTTCCGTTGCTCAAACCACTAACCTGTCATCTCTGTCTCTCTGACACACACACACTTACACACACACACACACGCACGCACGCACGCACAGTGTACATGTGAGGAGGGCTCTTATCTCTCTTTGAAAAATCTACCTTAACATTCTATATTAATGACATTTGTTAATAAGTCATGAGAACAGGAAATGTATATAGACTTTCAGTTTTGCTTTTGATTTAGCTTTTAAATTGTTTGTTGATTGGTTCACTTGTCTGACAATGACATGCTGTGTTTTAGTTAGTTGATTTTATTGGGCAAGTTAAAGCTTTCTATAATGGTGTTTAATTGTTTCTCAGAGTAATGACTTTAGTTTGTGTTGCTTAATCTGTCAGAGATTGACTTCCCCATTTGGTTACTGGCTGTTTATTGTGCCCTAGCCAACATCCCACTTGCAGCCTTTAAAGATGGAACGATAAAGGTTTTATTGCCTCCTAGTAAAAATGGATGAGCATATCTGGGAATGACAGGATTTGTTGATCAATATCTTTCACTCAGTAATTGCTTTGTGGTTAAACAAGTTATATGTAAAATTCATTCAGCCCTGAACTGCCCAGAGAAATCTACTATAACTTTAACGCCCTCTGCTTTGTTAAATATACAGTAACCCTATAATTCCCATCACAGATTTGCAAGTTGCTCACACATCCTGCACTTCTGTCACTGCGTTGCCACTTGAACCCACTCAGAGCAGACAGAACAGTACTGTATGATACAGACGCAGGACATCGCTCGGATACAA